>NC_143029.1:6552500-6832500 GCF_057628025.1 Oncorhynchus mykiss
GTCTCTTCACAGTTCAGACACTCATCTGTACAACACAAGACATGCAACCAGAGGTCTCTTCACCGTTCAGACACTCATCTGTACAACACAAGACATGCAAACAGAGGTCTCTTCACCGTCTCCACGTTCCAGAACAGTATTAAATATCGCCATGACTACATGAAACTCTCTGCCACCCCCAGGTAACGCAGTTCAGACACTCATCTGTACAACACAAGACGCACAACCTGAAGACTTGGATGTCGATTATGTAGTGTATTATGTATTGTATTGTACTATGTATTGCATTGCGTATTGCATGGTGTATTGTATTGTACTATGTATTGTATTGCGTATTGCATGGTGTATTGTATTGTGTATTATATTGTGTATTATAAATTGCATAATGTATTGTATAATGTAGTGTATTATGTATTTCATTGAATTATGTATAGTGTGAGATAGCAAGGTATATCACAGTGTTTTATGGCCAATAGGGGGCGATAGCATGGTATATCACAGTGTTTTATGGCCAATAGGGGGCGATAGCGTGGTATATCACAGTGTTTTATGGCCAATAGGGGGCGATAGCATGGTATATCACAGTGTTTATGGCCAATAGGGGGCGATAGCGTGGTATATCATAGTGTTTTCTGGCCAATAGGGGGAGATAGCGTGGTATATCAGTGTTTTCTGGCCAATAGAGGGCGATAGCGTGGTATATCATAGAGTTTTATGGCCAATAGGGGGTGATATTTATTTTTTATTTTTTATTTATTTCACCTTTCTTTAACCAGGTAGGCTAGTTGAGAACAAGTTCTCATTTGCAACTGCGACCTGGCCAAGATAAAGCATAGCATTGTGAACAGACAACACAGAGTTACACATGGAGTAAACAATAAACAAGTCAATAACACAGTAGAAAAAAAAGAGAGTCTATATACATTGTGTGCAAAAGGCATGAGGAGGTAGGCAAATAATTGCAGATTAACACTGGAGTGATAAATGATCAGATAGTCATGTACAGTTAGAGATATTGGTGTGCAAAAGAGCAGAAAAGTAAATAAATAAAAACAGTATGGGATTGAGGTAGGTAAAATTGAGTGGGCTATTTACCGATAGACTATGTACAGCTGCAGCGATCGGTTAGCTGTTCAGATAGCAGATGTTTGAAGTTGGTGAGGGAGATAAAAATCTCCAACTTCAGCGATTTTTGCAATTCGTTCCAGTCACAGGCAGCAGAGAACTGGAACGAAAGGCGGCCAAATGAGGTGTTGGCTTTAGGGATGATCAGTGAGATACACCTGCTGGAGTGCGTGCTACGGGTGGGTGTTGCCATCGTGACCAGTGAACTGAGATAAGGCGGAGCTTTACCTAGCATGGACTTGTAGATGACCTGGAACCTGTGGGTCTGGCGACGAATATGTAGCGAGGGCCAGCCGACTAGAGCATACAGGTCGCAGTGGTGGGTGGTATAAGGTGCTTTAGTGACAAAACGGATGGCACTGTGATAAACTGCATCCAGTTTGCTAAGTAGAGTGTTGGAGGCTATTTTGTAGATGACGTCGCCGAAGTCGAGGATCGGTAGGATAGTCAGTTTTACTAGGGTAAGTTTGGCGGCGTGAGTGAAGGAGGCTTTGTTGCGGAATAGAAAGCCGACTCTAGATTTGATTTTCGATTGGAGATGTTTGATATGAGTCTGGAAGGAGAGTTTGCAGTCTAGCCAGACACCTAGGTACTTATAGATGTCCACATATTCAAGGTTGGAACCATCCAGGGTGGTGATGCTAGTCAGGCGTGCGGGTGCAGGCAGCGAACGGTTGAAAAGCATGCATTTGGTTTTACTAGCGTTCAAGAGCAGTTGGAGGCCACGGAAGGAGTGTTGTATGGCATTGAAGCTCGTTTGGAGGTTAGATAGCACAGTGTCCAAGGACGGTCCGGAAGTATACAGAATGGTGTCGTCTGCGTAGAGGTGGATCAGGGAATCGCCCGCAGCAAGAGCAACATCATTGATATATACAGAGAAAAGAGTCGGCCCGAGATTTGAACCCTGTGGCACCCCCATAGAGACTGCCAGAGCACTGGACAGCATGCCCTCCGATTTGACACACTGAACTCTGTCTGCAAAGTAGTTGGTGAACCAAGCAAGGCAGTCATCAGAAAAACCGAGGCTACTGAGTCTGCGAATAAGAATATGGTGATTGACAGTCGAAAGCCTTGGCAAGGTCGATGAAGACGGCTGCACAGTACTGTCATTTATCGATGACGGTTATGATATTGTTTAGTACCTTGAGCGTGGCTGAGGTGCACCCGTGACCGGCTCGGAAACCAGATTGCACAGCGGAGAAGGTACGGTGGGATTCGAGATGGTCAGTGATGATAGCATGGTATATCACATTGTTTTATGTGGACATACCCACGATTGGACAAAGGTTGACCAAACACACACGGCAACCTTGGCCTACTCTACTCCACACAAACATGCACACATTGTGCTGAATATCCTTGAGCACCTGCTAAAGACTGCAGGCTGGTTTCAACATTGTAACACTGTTGTTGCTGCCGCCGAACATCGTAAATGTCACAGGATAAAAACGACCATGTCTCTCTGTCTGTCTGTTCCTCTGTTGTGTCGTGTGGATACTCAGAGGATGTGATGTTCAGTCTTTTACAACCTGCCTCAGGTCTCAATGCAAGTGCACTCCTAAAACGAGACAGTAGTGGATGAATGGACATAGATTTTACGTTTGAGTGCAACTTGCTATAAATGGACGTTTGTCTTATTACAGATAAGTATTGACTATTCCACAGTGTTTTGAGCCTTACTTTTATCCATTACAACACACAGTTGCTCTTTTGCAGCAATAACCATTCCATTTTGTATTTATTGCGTATTTACTAGTTAAAGACTGACAGGAAAGGTAGGAAGAGAGGCTTTGTTAGAATAGCAGTGGGTCAGATTCGATTCGAACCCACACTCACGCTGTTACGTATTCTAGAGGCAGTGGCAGTATAACTTCTGCTGAGGCACGACACATTCAGACACTTTTAAGGACTTATCACCCAAGTGCTGAGTGTCTCTCATAGGCATCGACCCTCCAAGGAAAACTCTCAATGAAACGTCCATTTACACACTTTTTACCGTCCTTGGTAGTAGATAAAAGGAGACAGAGAAAGATATATATATATATATATATAGACAGTGGCAAGAAAAAGGATGTGAACCCTTTGGAAATACCTGGATTTAATATAAAATTTGTCGCAACAACAAACACAGTTAAACACTTAAACAAATAACACACAATTATAATTGTTCACATCTTTATTGAACAAATGGCATCCGTTTCCCATTGATCTGATCTTCATCTTGGTCAATATAATAGACAAAGCAAGTCTGCTAAAAACTAATAACACACAAACAATTATACGTTTTCATGTCTTTATTGAACACACCGTGTAAACATTCACAGTGCAGGGTGGGAAACATATGTGAACCCTTGGATTTAATAACTGGTTGACCCTCTTTTGGCAGCAATGACCTCAACCAAACGTTTTCTGTAGTTGTGGATCAGACCTGCACAGCGGTCAGGAGGAATTTTGGACCATTCCTCTTTACAAAACTGTTTCAGTTCAGCAATATTCTTGGGATGTCTGGTGTGAAGTGCTCTCTTGAGGTCATGCCGCAGCATCTCAATCGGGTTGAGGTCAGGACTATCTAGAAGAGGTATTTTCTTCTGTTTTAGCCATTCCGTTGTTGATTTATTTCTGTGTTTTGGGTCGTTGTCCTGTTGCATCACCCAACTTCTTTTGAGCTTCAAATGGCGGACAGATAGCCTAACATTATCCTTCAAAATGTCTTGATAAACTTGGGAATTCATTTTTCCGTTGATGACAGCAAGCTGTCCAGGCCCTGAGGCAGCAAATCAGCCCCAGACCATGATGCTCCCTCCACCATACTTTACAGTTGAGATGAGGTTTTGATGTTGGTGTGCTGTGAATTTTTTTCTCCACACATAGTGTTGTGTGTTCCTCAACTTTAGTTTAATCTGTCCACAGAATACTTTGCCAGTATCACTGTGGAACATCCAGGTGCACTTTTGCAAACTTCAGACTTGCAGCAATGTTTTTTTTTGGAAAGCAGTGGCTTCTTCCTTGGTATCCTCCAATGAACACCATTCTTGCTTTGTGTTTTACGTATCGTAGACTCGTCAACAGAGATGTTACCATGTTGCAGAGAGTTCTGTAGGTCTTTAGCTGACTCTCTAGGATTCTTCTAAACCTCATTGAGAATTCTGCGCTGTGCTCTTGCAGTCATCTTTGCAGGACGGTGTCACGTTCTGACCTTTATTCCTTTGTTTTGTCTTTATTTAGTATGGTCAGGGCGTGAGTTGGGGTGGGCAGTCTATGTTAGTTTTTCTATATTTTCTATTTCTGTGTTTGGCCTGATATGGCTCTCAATCAGAGGCAGCTGTCTATCGTTGTCCCTGATTGAGAACCATATTTAGGCATCCTGTTTTCCTTTGTGTTTTGTGGGTTATTTTCGGTCTTTGTGTGTCTGCACCCGATAGAACTGTTTTGGTTGTAATTTTGTTGTTTTGTATTTTTGAAGTGTTCAGTTTCTTATTAAAAAGATGAACGCTAACCACGCCGTGCTTTGGTCCTCTCCTTCTTCCACAGACGACAGCCGTTACAGACGGCCACTCCTAGGGAGAGTAGCAACAGTGCTGAACTTTCTCCATTTATAGACAATTTGTCTGATGCACATCAAGGCTTTTAGAGATACTTTGTAACCCTTTCCAGCTTTATGCAAGTCAACATTTCTTAATCTTAGGTCTTCAGAGATCTCTTTTGTTCGAGGCATCGTTCACATCAGGCAGTGCTTCTTGTGAATAGCAAACTCAATTTTTGTGAGTGTTTTTTATAGGGCAAGGCAGCTCTAACCAACATCTCCAATCTCATCTCATTGATTGGACTCCAGGTTAGCTGACTCCTGAAACCCAAGTCTTTAGCCTTGGGTTTCAAATAATTTTTCCAACCTACATTGTGAATGTTTAATTTATGTATTCAGTATAGACAAGAAAAATACAACAATTGCTTTGTTATTCGTTTAAGCACAATATGTTGGTCTATTGTTTTGACTTAGATGAAGATCAGATCAAATTTGACGACCAATTTATGTTTCATCAAGGCTCTCTCTGTACTTTGCTCCGTTCATCTTTTCCTTGATCCTGACTAGTCTCCCAGTCACAGCCGCTGAAAAACATCCCCACAGCATGATGCTGCCACCACCATGCTTCACCGTAAGTACTTTGCCAGGTTTCCTCCAGACGTGATGCTTGGCATTCAGGTCATTATGTGGTATTGTGATGTCATTGTGGGGTATTGTCTGTCGAATGACGAGGAATTTTAAAAAAAAATCCACTTTAGAATAAGGCTGTAACGCAGAAAAAAGGGAAGGGGTCTGAATACTTTCCGAATGCACTGTGGGTGTGGGTGTATATATATGTATACATTGGGGCAAAACATAATTTAGTCAGCCACCAATTGTGCACCAATTGTGCAAGTTCTCCCACTTAAAAAGATGAGAGGCCTGTAATTTTCATCATAGGTACATTTAAATTATGACAGACAAAATGAGAAAGAAAAAAATCCAGAAAATCACATTGTAGGATTTTTTATGAATTTATTTGCAAATTATGGTGGAAAATAAGTATTTAATTATAATATTTATAAGTGGGAGAACTTGCACAATTGGTGGCTGACTAAATACGTTTTTTGCCCCACTGTATATATATCGAGAGAGAGACTCTTTTTGAACCTTCAGACTCATCTTCTCGATACAAGTATTCTCACGTCACACACACCATTTCATCACTTGAGAAAAGGGCCAATGGGACTAGTCAGTATTCTTTATGTTAATGACCACTCTTAATGTCCATTATCACATAGAGCTGGAGGAAACTATCATTACACTTAAATCCTGCAAGAGCTGGATCTCTGCCCAAATCTGACCTGGTAACCTTCAGAACTGTCTGTGTGTGTGTGTGTGTGTGTGTGTGTGTGTGTGTGTGTGTGTGTGTGTGTGTGTGTGTGTGTGTGTGTGTGTGTGTGTGTGTGTGTGTGTGTGTGCACTTTTCAAATTAGTTTTTTTTTTCTTTTGACTTCTATCTTTTTCATCTGTAGAAAATTACCAGAGAATGAAGCTTCTTCTTCTGAGCATTCTGGTAACTTTTAAAGTGTGACTAAAGCTATGACCTGTTTTTATATTCATCAAACCTCAAGAACAAATATCTATTAATATAATAGACGAACATGTGCTGCTGCAACACTGCTCAAAAGAAATAAAGGGAACACTTAAACAACACAGTGTAACTCCAAGTCAATCACACTTCTGTGAAATCAAACTGTCCACTTAGGAAGCAACACTGATTGACAATACATTTCACATGCTGTTGTGCAAATGGAATAGACAACAGGTGGAAATTATAGGCAATTAGCAAGACACCCCCAATAAAGGAGTGGTTCTGCAGGTGGTGACCACAGACCACTTCTCAGTTCCTATGCTTCCTGGCTGATGTTTTGGTCACTTTTGAATGCTGGCGGTGCTTTCACTCTAGTGGTAGCATGAGACGGAGTCTACAACCCACACAAGTGGCTCAGGTAGTGCAGCTCATCCAGGATGGCACATCAATGAGAGCTGTGGTAAGAAGGTTTGCTGTGTCTGTCAGCGTAGTGTCCAGGGCATGGAGGCGCTACCAGGAGACAGGCCAGTACATCAGGAGACGTGGAGGAGGCCGTAGAAGGGCAACAACCCAGCAGCAGGATCGCTACCTCTGCCTTTGTGCAAGGAGGAGCAGGAGGAGCACTGCCAGAGCCCTGCAAAATGACCTCCAGCAGGCCACAAATGTGCATGTGTCTGCTCAAATGGTCAGAAACAGACTCCATGAGGGTGGTATGAGGGCCCGACGTCCACAGGTGGGGGTTCTGCTTACAGCCCAACACCATGCAGTACATTTGGCAGTTGCCATAGAACACCAAGAATTGACAAATTCGCAACTGGCGACCTGTGCTCTTCACAGATGAAAGCAGCTTCACACTGAGCACATATGACAGATGTGACAGTCTGGAGACGCCGTGGAGAACGTTCTGCTGCCTGCAACATCCTTCAGCATGACGGGTTTGGCAGTGGGTCAGTCATGGTGTGGGGTAGCATTTCTTTGGGGGGCCTCCATGTGCTCGCCAGAGGTAGCCTGACTGCCATTAGGTACCGAGATGAGATCCTCAGACCCCTTGTGAGACCATATGCTGGTGCGGTTGGCCCTGGGTTCTTCCTAATGCAAGACAATGCTAGACCTCATGTGGCTGGAGTGTGTCAGCAGTTCCTGCAAGAGGAAGGCATTGATGCTATGGACTGGCCCGCCCGTTCCCCAGACCTGAATCCAATTGAGCACATCTGGGACATCATGTCTCGCTCCATCCACCAACGCCACGTTGCACCACAGACTGTCCAGGAGTTGGTGGATGCTTTAGTCCAGGTCTGGGAGGAGATCCCTCAGGAGACCATCCGCCACCTCATCAGGAGCATGCCCAGGCGTTGTAGGGAGGTCATACAGGCACATGGAGGCCACACACTACTGAGCCTCATTTTGACTTGTTTTAAGGACATTACATCAAAGTTGGATCAGCCTGTAGTGTGGTTTTCCACTTTAATTTTGAGTGTGACTCCAAATCCAGACCTCCATGGGTTGATAAATTGGATTTCCATTGATAATTTTTGTGTGATTTTGTTGTCAGCACATTCAACTATGTGAAGAAAAAAGTATTTAATAAGAATATTTCATTCATTCAGATCTAGGATGTGTTATTTTAGTGTTCCCTTTATTTTTTTTAGCAGTGTAGTTATAACAGTTGTCCTACCATGTACCATTATAGTTTAACAGTAGTCCTACCATGTACCATTATAGTTAGAACAGTAGTCCTACCATGTACCATTATAGTTATAGCAGTAGTCCTACCATGTACCATTATAGTTGAACAGTAGTCCTACCATGTACCATTATAGTTTAACAGTAGTCCTACCATGTACCATTATAGTTAGAACAGTAGTCCTACCATGTACCATTATAGTTATAGCAGTAGTCCTACCATGTACCATTATAGTTGAACAGTAGTCCTACCATGTACCGTTATAACAGTTTCCATTGATCATTTTTGTGTGATTTTGTTGTCAGCACATTCAACTATGTAAAGAAAAAAGTATTTAATAAGAATATTTCATTCATTCAGATCTAGGATGTGTTATTTTAGTGTTCCCTTTATTTTTTTGAGCAGTGTATAAATATATATTCAGCCAAAAGAGATAAAGGCCTCACCTCTTTTTGTAAATGTCGTTTTTGCAGCCTGAATTTAACTAAATTAAATAACAATTAAATAATTTTATCGAGATGTTGTGTCACTGGCCAATTCTCCATAATGTCAAAGTGGATTTTTATTTTTTGTTTTAAATGTTTACAAATGTATTAAAAATGAAAAGCTGAAATGTCTTAAGGCAATAAGTATTCAACCCCTTTGTTATGGCAAGCCTACATAAATTCAGGAGTAGACAGTTAACTTAATACTCTGTGCAATACTCTGTGCAATAATAGTTTTTAACAGGAGTTTTGAATGACCCACACATATTCAACTATCTATAAGGAAGGAATAAAAATATTCCATAACATGCATCCTGTTTGCAACACTAAAGTAATAAAACATGTGGCAAAGAAATTAACATTATGTCGTTAAAACAATGAGTTTAGGGCCAACACATCAGTGGAGTACCACTCAGTACCACTCTTCATACAGTACGAGTCAAAAGTTTGGACATACCTACTCATTCAAGGATTTTTCTTTATTTTTTACTATTTTCTACATTGTAGAATAATAGTGAAGACATCAAAACTATGAAATAACACATATGGAATCATGTAGTAACCAAAAAAAGTGTAAAACAAATAAAAATAGATTACATATGGGAGATTCTTCGAAGTGGCCACCCTTTTGCCTTGATGACAGCTTTGCACACTCTTGGCATTCTCTCAACCAACTTCATGAGGTAGTCACCTGGAATGCATTTCATTTAACAGGTGTGCCTTGTTAAAAGTTAATTTGTGGAATTTTTTTCCGTAATGCGTTTGAGCCAGTCCATTGTGTTGTGACAAGGTAGGGGTGTTATACAGAAGATCGCCCTATTTGGTAAAAGACCAAGTCCATATTATGGCAAGAACAGCTGAAATAAGCAAAGAGAAACATCAATCCATCATTACTTTAAGACATGAAGGCCTTTCAATACGGAACATTTCTATAACATTGAATGTTTCTTCTAGTGCAGTTTCAAAAACCATAAAGCGCTATGATGAAACTGGCTCTCGTGAGGCCCGCCACAGGAAAGGAAGACCCTCTACTGCAGAGGATAAGATCATTAGAGTTAACTGATTGCAGCCCAAGTAAATGCTTCACAGAGTTCAAGTAACATACACATCTCAACATCAACTGTTCAGAGGAGACTGCGTGAATCAGGCCTTCATGGTCGAATTGCTGCAAAGAAACCATTACTAAAGGACACCAATAATAAGAAGAGACTTGCTTGGACTAGAAACACGAGCAATGGACTTTAGACCGGTGGAAATCTGTCCTTTGGTCTGTGTCTTTGTGAGACGCAGAGTAGGTGAACGGATTATCTCTGCATGTGTGGTTCCCATCGTGAAGCATGGAGGAGGAGGTGTGATAGTGTGATGATGCTTTGCTGGTGAAATTGTCTGTGATTTATTTAGAATTAAAGGCACACTTAACCAGCACGGCTACCACAGCATTCTGAAGCGATATGCCATCCCATCTGGTTTGTGCTTAGTGGGACTATCATTTGTTTTTCAGCAGGACAATGACCCAAAACACACCTTCAGGATGCGTAAGGGCTATTTGACCAAGAAGGAGATTGATGGAGTGCTGCATCAGATGACCTGGCCTCCACAATCACCCGACTTCAACCTAATTGAGATGGTTAAGGATGAGTTGGACCACAGAGTAAAGGAAAAAGTAGCCAACAAGTGCTCAGCATATGTGGGAACTCCTTCAAGACTCTTGGAAAAACATTCCAGGTGAAGCTGGTTGAGAGAATGCAAGAGTGTGAAAAGCTGTCATTTAGGCACAGGCTGGCTACTTTGAAGAATCTCAAATCTAAAATATATTCAAAACCTTGGTGCTATATATATTTTGCTCTTTCAAGAAAACAATAGCTGATTCAAAGAGGGTGTGTCAGATTTCAAACTCTTCCGTGATGTTGTGTCTTTGGCATCATTAAAGTCAAGACTTATTTTATCAAATCAATTCTCTGTAATTATTATTATTACGTGATTAAACTAATCATGTAAATGTAATTAACTAGGAAGTCAGGAGCACCAAGGAAAATATTCAGATTACAAAGTTATAATTTTCCTAATATAACTTTTCAGATATTTTAATAATATCTGATCAATTAGTCTTCTAATTAATGAATCATTCTTTACCTCACGTTAGTCTCATTCCGAACATCGTAAATCATTGATCATCTGCACGAACCCAGTCTTTACTATAAATCACCCATACACCAATTGGTTTAATAATTTATTTACTAACTAAATAATCCCAGAAATGCAAAACAAACAAACAGTAGATATGGTTACCTGGAAATGGTAGGGGGATGTGCCCTAGTGGGCTGAACCGATATGACGGCTTGGTAGACAAAGGTCCTGAGAAGGGTGCAAAAGACAAAAGACACTACAGAGTTGATAATTATAACAATTGAAATGCTAATCCTTTGTACATGAACGCTCACTCATTCTGGAATAATTGCAATCAATATATATATTTACGCTCAGTGTGTCGTCGGGGTCTCTGTTGGAATCGTCCGTCTTTCTGTTGGAAAGTTCATCTGAACTTCTCTTTGCGTCCCTGGAGTCTTCGTGGCTAGAATGGATACTTCAGAGTTCCATTCAGAAATGTTCTAATAGAATAGATGTTTCGGCAGTTGTCGGTTTTCGCATTCAATGGTACATAATTCCTAGCTGCAGACTAGTAATTAGTATCGAAGATATGCTCTTATTCTATCGGAATCGATAGTCTCCGAGTTTAACCACATGGTTAAGAATTCAGCAACCATTACAATCTTAGCCTGTCCTGAGGTTTTTCTGGTCTCTACTCCCTCAGCTGACCCGAGATAGGCAAGGTCTGAATTTGGCTTCTCCTGGTGGGGTTTATATCCAGAACAGCAGGAAAGGGCTGTCCCACGATGCCAGATCAATGTCTGTGCTCATGGGGCGGGCCAATGACTTAGTTAAACTTTAAAGGGAGTTGGATTCTCATTCATTAAACAGTTTAAAATCACATTACATCATTTCACAAATAGTTTCATCTTTACTCATTCATTTTATACAATAATTAGATACAAATCTCATAACGAACACTCTTGTATAAACATAGTTATGGTGATGTGGCTGTGTTATCTCTCATGAGGTCACAAACATTAAACAAAATGGACCGGTCGTAGCTGGATTCTACACCCACCGTTTACACATTCTCCAAAACATGGATATTGTTCAGTTCTCAAGTTCTGTGAGGTAGAAGAAGTTCCTTTGTTCTACTGTAAACCCTCTCTCTACACTGCACGAGGGAGAGAGTCTCCTCCTGGAATTTACGACCTGAGATAACAGAGCCTGGGTGTAGGGGGAAGAGAGAGGTGGTGAGAGAGATAGAGAGTTGGTGCTTGCTATATCCAAAGAGGGCCATGACTTAGGTAGGATACACTTTTGCTTTCTCGCCAAAAGGAGGCTATCGAAGAGGTTTCCCTATTATGAATTGACACTCTCCTCGACCACTTGACAACTCATCGGTTTCTGCGTCTCGGAGGAGAAAGTATGGAAGACAGAGTTTTGTCCAAACGATGACTTACCAAAATCAAAGATGGCATCCCTGGACATGACTCCACAAGCCACCCAAATCAAATCAAATTGTATTGGTCACATACACATATTTAGCAGATGTTATTGTGGGTGTAGTGAAATGTTTGTGTTCCCAGCACCAACAGTGCAGTAGTATCTAACAATTCACCACAATGCACACAAGTCTAATAGTAAAATAATGGAATTAAGAAATATATAAATATTAGGACGAACAATGTCGAAGTGGGGTTGACTAAAATACAGTAGAATAGAATACAGTATATACTGTACATATGAGATGAGTAAAGCAGTGTGTAAACATTATTAAAGTGACTAGTGTTCCATTATTAGTGACCAGTGTTTCGTTATTAAAGTGACCAGTGTTCCATTATTAGTGAACAGTGTTCCATTATTAAAGGGACCAGTGTTCCATTATTAAAGTAACCAGTGTTCCGTTATTAAAGGGACCAGTGTTCCATTATTAAAGTGACCAGTGTTCCATTATTAAAGGGACCAGTGTTCCATTATTAGTGACCAGTGTTCCATTATTAAAGTGACCAGTGTTCCATTATTAAAGTAACTAGTGTCCCAAGTCTATGTTTATAGGGCAGCAGCCTCTAAGATGAAGGGAAGAGTAACCGGGTGGTAACCGGCTAGTAATGGCTATTTAACAGTCTAATAGCCTTAAGATAGAAGCTGTTTTTCAGTCTCTTGGTCCTAGCTTTGATGCACCTGTACTGACCTTGCTTTCTGGATGATAGCGGGATGAACAGGCAGTGACTCGGGTGGTTGTTGTGTTGTCCTTGATCTTTTTGGCCTTCCTGTGACATTGGGTGGTGTAGATGTCCTGGAGGGAAGGTAGTTTGCCCCCGGTGATGCGTTGGGCAGAGAGCACCACCATCTGCGGTTGAGGACGGTGCAGTTGCCGTACCAAGTGGTGATACAGGATGCTCTCAATGGTGCATCTGTAAAAGTTTGTGAGGGACTTAGGGACCAAGCCAAATTTCTTCAGTCTCCTGAGGTTGAAGAGGTGTTGTTGCGCCTTCTTCACCACACTGTCTATGTGGGTGGACCATTTCAGTTTGTCAGTGACGCTGAGGAACTTGAAGCTTTCCTCCAGCTCCACTGCGGTCCCGTCGATGTGGATAAGGGGGTTCAGCCTTCTGCTGTTTCCTGAAGTCCTTGATCAGGTCCTTTATTTTGTTGACGATGAGGGAGAGGTTATTTTCCTGTCACCACTCCCAGGGCCCTCACCTCCTCTCATCACTGTTGGAAATCAGGCCTACTACTCTTGTGTCGTCTGCAAACTTGATGATTGAGTTGGAGGCGTGCTTGGCCATGCAGTCATGGTTGAACAGAGAATACAGGAGGGGGATGAGCACGCACCCTTGTGGGGCTCTTGTGTTGAGGATCAGCTGAGTGGAGGTGATGTTTTCTACCTTCACCACCTGGTGGCGGCCCGTCAGGATGTCCAGGACCCAGTTGCACAGCCGGATATCCGGCCCATGTCCTCAAGCTTAAAGATGAGCTTGGAGGGTACCATGGTCTTAAAGGCTGAGCTATAGTCATAAATCAGCATTCAGCATTCCTTACATTCCTATTCCTCTTGTCCAGATGGGATATGGCAGTGTGTAGTGCGATGGTGAATGCATTGTCTCTGGATCTATCGTGGCAGTATGCAAATTGATGTGGGTCTACGGTGTCAAGTAAGATTGCTTCCGGGGCACAGATGACTTCATTAGTTACCCTTAACAAAAAATGGCCTCCTTAATCCATAACTTCACTAGTTCCCCAAATCAAAGATGTCCTTCCAGCCAAACCCAGGATTGATTATTAGAAAGCTGATATTTAGGTTGGCCATTTTCCTTGTCTTTGAAACAACCTTCCTCCCTCCCTGAGGCATTGAGGCAGCACCAACCCCAAAACCCCAGGGAGCCGTTCAGCTGCTGGTCTCCTGGCAACTAAGATGATTGACGGAGGAGAAAAAGGAAGAAGAGGAAGTAAGTGTGAGTGAGAGAGATAAAAGAAGAAGAAAAGAAGCTCAACTACATTTTTACTGTCTTGTCTTTCTCTGTCAATCTCCATTCTCCATATTCTCTCTATCCTCTCTATTCTCCATTTTCTCTCTATTCTCTCTAACCTCTCTATTCTCTCGATCCTCTCTATTGTCTCTATCCTCTCTATTCTCCATTTTCTCTCTATTCTCTCTTTCCTCTCTATCCTCTCTTTCCTCTCTATCCTCTCTAACCTCTCTATTCTCTCTCTTCTCTCTATCCTCTCTAACCTCTCTATTCTCTCTATCCTCTCTATTGTCTCTATCCTCTATAAATTCTCTTTCCTCTCTATCCTCTCTAACCTCTCTATTCTCTCTAACCTCTCTATCCTCTCTAACCTCTCTATTCTCTCTATCCTCTCTATTCTCTCTATCCTCTCTATTCTCTCTATTCTCTCTATCCTCTCCATCCTCTCTATCCTTTCTATTCTCTCTATTCTCTCTATCCTCTCTATCCTCTATTCTCTCTATCCTCTCTATCCTCTATCATCTCTATGCTCTCTATCCTCTATCCTCTATCCTCTCTAACCTCTCTATTCTTTCTATTATCTCTATCGTCTCTATCCTCTCTATCCTCTCTATTCTCTCTATTCTCTCTATCCCTCTCTATTTTCTATATCTTCTCTTTCCTCTCTATCCTCTCTATCCTCTCTATTCTCTCTATTCTCTATATCCTCTCTCTCCTCTCTATTCTCTCTATCCTCTCTATCCTCTCTATCCTCTATCCTCTCTATCCTCTCTATCCTCTCTATTCTCGATATCCTCTCTTTCCTCACTATCCTGTCTATTCTCTCTATCCTCTCTATCCTCACTATTCTCTCTATTCTCTATATCCTCTCTCTCCTCTCTATCCTCTCTATTCTCTCTATCCTCTCTATCCTCTCTATCCTCTATCCTCTCTATCCTCTCTATCCTCTCTATTCTCGATATCCTCTCTTTCCTCACTATCCTCTCTATTCTCTCTATCCTCTCTATCCTCTCTATTCTCTCTATTCTCTCTATCCTCTCTATCCTCTCTATCCTCTCTATTATCTCTATCATCTCTATTCTCTCTATCCTATCTTTCCTCTCTATCCTCTCTAACCACTTTATTCTCTCTATTCTCTCTATCCTCTCTATCCTCTCTATTCTCTCTATCCTCTCTAACCTCTATATTCTCTATATCCTCTCTATTCTTGATATCCTCTCTTTCCTCTCTATCCTCTCTATCCTCTCTATTCTTTCTATCCTCTATTCTCTCTATCCACTCTATCCTCTCTATCCTCTCTATTCTCTCTACCCTCTCTATCTCTCTATTCTCTCTATCCTCTCTATCCTCTCTATCCTCTCTATTCTCTCTATCCTCTCTATTCTATCTATCCTCTCTATTCTCTCTATCCTCTCTATCCTCCCTATCCTCTCTTTTCTCTCTATTCTCTCTATCCTCTCTATTCTCTCTATTCTCTCTATCCTCTCTATCCTCTCTATCCTTTCTATCCTCTTTATCCTCTCTCTATCTAAATCTTCTCTATCCACTAAATCCTCTCTATCTTTCTCTCCCCCCTCTCTCTCTGTCCTCTCAATTCTCTCTATCCTCTCTATCCTCTATTCTCTCTATCCTCTCTATTCTCTCTATCCTCTCTATCCTCTCTATTCTCTCTATCCTCTCTATCCTCTCAATTCTCTCTATTCTCTCTATCCTCGTTATATCTAAATCTTCTCTATCCCCTAAATCCTCTCTCTCTTTCTCTCCCCATCCTCTCTATCCTCTCTATCCTTTCTATCCTCTTTATCCTCTCTCTATCTAAATCTTCTCTATCCACTAAATCCTCTCTATCTTTCTCTCCCCCCTCTCTCTCTGTCCTCTCAATTCTCTCTATCCTCTCTATCCTCTCTATCCTCTATTCTCTCTATCCTCTCTATTCTCTCTATCCTCTCTATCCTCTCTATTCTCTCTATCCTCTCTATTCTCTCTATCCCCTCAATTCTCTCTATTCTCTCTATCCTCTTTATATCTAAATCTTCTCTATCCCCTAAATCCTCTCTCTCTTTCTCCCCCCCCCTCGCTCTATCCTCTCTATCCTCTATATTCTCTATTCTCTCTATCCTCTCTATCCTCTCCATTCTCTCTATCCTCTCTATCCTCTCTATTCTCTCCATCCTCTCTATTCTCTCTATCCTCTCTATCCTCTCTATTCTCGCTATCCTCTCTAACCTCTTTATTCTCTCTCTATCTAAATCCTCTCTTTCAACTCAATTCTCTCTATCCTCTCTCTATCTAAATCCTCTCTATCCCCTAAATCCTGTCTCTCTCTCTCTTTCCACTCTATTCCCTCTATCCTCTCTATCATCTAAATCATGTCTCTCTCTCTCTCTCCATCCTATCTATCCAATATATTCTTTATATCCTCACTATCATCTCTATCCTCTCCTTAAGCTCCATTATCTCGTATCCTCTCCATAATCTCCATCCCCTCTATCCCCTCTCTCTCTATATCCTCTCTATCCGCTCTATCCTCTCTATCCTCTAATCTCTCTATCCTCTCTATCCTCTCTATCCTCTATATTCTCTCTATCCTCTCTATGCTCTATATTCTCTCTATCCTCTCTATTCTCTCTATTCTCTCTAATCTCTCTATCCACTCAATTCTCCCTATCCTCTCTCTATCTAAATCCTCTCTATCCCCTAAATCCTGTCTCTCTCTCTCTTTCCACTCTATTCTCTGTATCCTCTCTATCATCTAAATCGTCTCTCTCTCTCTCTCTATCCTATCTATCAAATATATTCTCTATATCCTCACTATCATCTCTATCCTCTCCTTAAGCTCCATTATCTCATATCCTCTCCATAATCTCCATCCCCTCTACCCCCTCTCTCTATACATCTTTAGCATTTAGAGCTAATTAGAAACTGTTCAAATACTTACTACTTTTTAGCTATTTTGCAACTATTTAGCATGTTAGCTAACCATCACCATAACCCTTTATCCAAACCCTAACCTTAAACATTTAACCTAACCCTAACCTTAACCCTTTAACCTAACCCTAACCTTAAACATTTATCCTAACCCTCACCTTAAACATTTATCCTAACCCTCACCTTAAACATTTATCCTAACCCTAACCTTAAACATTTATCCTAACCCTCACCTTAAACATTTATCCTAACCCTAACCTTAAACATTTATCCCTACCCTAACCTTAAACATTTATCCTAACCCTCACCTTAAACATTTATCCTAACCCTAACCCTTTAGCCTAACCTTAACCCTTCCCCAAACCCTAACCTTAAACATTTAACCTAACCCTAACCTTAACCCTTTATCTTAACCCTAACCTTAAACATTTATCCCTACCCTAACCTTAAACATTTATCCTAACCCTCACCTTAAACATTTATCCTAACCCTAACCCTTTAGCCTAACCTTAACCCTTCCCCAAACCCTAACCTTAAACATTTAACCTAACCCTAACCTTAACCCTTTATCTTAACCCTAACCTTAAACATTTAAGCTAAGCCTGAAAATATATTTTTGAAATCCATAAAATATGTGAAATGTTGCGTTTAAATTTTTGTTCTGTATAAATTTCGTATGGATTTTCCTATATGGGGAGTGGTTTCTATTTCTGAGATCAAAGAACACTGAAGATGTGTTATTAGAAGGATTTCTGAACACACATGTTTGAAATAAAAGTTAATTTTTATTCACAATGTGTGCATCCCAAATGTTATTTCAATAGTGCTCTACTTTTCATGTAGGGGCCCCTATCTCCTAGGGCCCCCTATCTCCTAAGGCCCCCTATCTCCTAGGGCCCCCTATCTCCTAAGGTCCCCTATCTCCTATGGGCCCCCTATCTCCTATGGGCCCCCTATCTCCTATGGGCCGCCTATCTCCTATGGGCCCCCTATTTCCTATGGGCCCCCTATCTCCTATGGGCCCCCTATCTCCTAGGGCCCCCTATCTCCTAGGGCCCCCTATCTCCTAAGGCCCCCTATCTCCTCTGGGCCCCCTATCTCCTATGGACCCCCTATCTCCTAGGGCCCCCTATCTCCTAGGGCCCCCTATCTCCTATTTGCCCCCTATCTCCTAGGGCCCCCTATCTCCTAGGGCCCCCTATCTCCTATGGGCCCCCTATCTCCTAGGGCCCCCTATCTCCTAGGGCCCCCTATCTCCTATGGGCCCCCTATCTCCTAGGGCCCCCTATCTCCTAGGGAAGATGTTTTCATGCACTGGGGGGGGACACAGCGTGCGTGTGTCTTGGCCCTGTTTTGTATGAGGTTGTCCTCAATCCATGAAGTGTGTTATTGTGAATCTCTTGACTCTACACAATAGTCACCTTGGCTTGAGAGAGATTCATAGAATAATCAACAAGTACCTGAAAATACTGTGTTCTGTATAGAGAAGACAGAGAATGTTCTAGTTCATAAAAAAAAAAAAATATTATTATTATTTACATATTTAACTACAGTATACGACATTAGATGGTTTCATTTAGCAACATGCAAAAAGTTTTTCACAAACTAATTTCTTTGACATTTCTGAAGAGACAAACGTTGAAGTGCTGAAAGCTGCAGTCCTATAACCCTATAACGGTTTGAAATGTGTGAGCACATTGTCCAAGAAATTGATTGCTTTCCTTAGTGATTGTATTTTGTGGAATGAAAATGCAGCCCAGGTCATAATATTATTCCTTTTTTTGTGTTGTTGTTGTTGCTAAAGTCATTGTTGTTGTTGTTGTTTTTGTCACTGTGGAAACCCTGAGGAGGTGGCCTCTTCAACTGAGTTTGGATAAATCAATGTCAAGTCCTATTGATCCAAATGCCAAGATAAACAACTCCTCTCTCTCTCTCTCTCTCTTCCCTCTCTCCCCCCCTCTCTCTCTCTCTCACTTCACTCTCCTCTCTCTCTTCTCTTCTCTCTCTCTCTCTCTCTCTCTCTCTCTCTCTCTCTCTCTCTCTCTCTCTCTCTCTCTCTCTCTCTCTCTCTCTCTCTAACACAGTTTAGTCCCTGGGGGTACAGAGAGACAGAATGTGTGAAGGGGTTCTGTTGGAGGAGAGAATGATTCTCTTCAGACTGATGGCAGTCTCACCCAGCCAGGTCATAAAAGTCAGTAGTAAATGTCCTGCCGTTTGGTGAAGTCCTGAAGTCTATTTGATGTAAAAAAATATATA
This sequence comes from Oncorhynchus mykiss, assembly GCF_057628025.1. Taxonomy (NCBI): domain Eukaryota; kingdom Metazoa; phylum Chordata; class Actinopteri; order Salmoniformes; family Salmonidae; genus Oncorhynchus; species Oncorhynchus mykiss. The sequence continues at coordinate 6,571,639 of NC_143029.1, forward strand.
TATTTTTGATTTACTCCTCATGACCCCTTTACTCTCTTTCAGCCTATGTTGCAGTCGTCGGTGGATTCATTTGATCCCATGTGTACTGTGTAGAAGCCCATTGCCAACTTGTTCAGTGGAATGGAAAAGCATTCAGTGTTTTTTGAGATTTATTCATGATTGGATGACCTCGTATAATGCATTTTTTTCCTCCATTATTTACAGTATATTTTTTTGTCCAATGAAGCTTTGAGAAGATGTCCTCTCTATCAGGAGTGAATATGTGGCTGAACAACGGTGTGATAAGTTTGCGTCCAGGTGGTAGGTGTAGGAGGCCCAGGACAGTAGGGGTGCCTGAGACGGTGTGATAAGTTTGCATCCAGGTGGGAGGTGTAGGAGTCAGGCCCAGGACAGTAGGGTTGCCTGAGACGGTGTGATAAGTTTGCATCCAGGTGGTAGGTGTAGGAGGCCCAGGACAGTAGGGGTGCCTGAGATGGTGTGATAGGTTTGTATCCAGGTGGTAGGTGTAGGAGGCCCAGGACAGTAGGGGTGCCTGAGACGGTGTGATAAGTTTGTGTCCAGGTGGTAGGTGTAGGAGGCAGGCCCAGGACAGTAGGGGTGCCTGAGACGGTGTGATAAGTTTGCGTCCAGGTGGTAGGTGTAGGAGTCAGACCCAGGACAGTAGGGGTGCCTGAGACGGTGTGATAAGTTTGCATCCAGGTGGTAGGTGTAGGAGTCAGACCCAGGACAGTAGGGGTGCCTGAGACGGTGTGATAAGTTTGCATCCAGGTGGGAGGTGTAGGAGTCAGACCCAGGACAGTAGGGGTGCCTGAGACGGTGTGATAAGTTTAAATCCAGGTGGGAGGTGTAGGAGTCAGGCCCAGGACAGTAGGGGTGCCTGAGACGGTGTGATAAGTTTGCATCCAGGTGGTAGGTGTAGGAGGCCCAGGACAGTAGGGGTGCCTGAGACGGTGTGATAAGTTTGCGTCCAGGTGGTAGGTGTAGGAGGCCCAGGACAGTAGGGGTGCCTGAGACGGTGTGATAAGTTTACATCCAGGTGGGAGGTGTAGGAGTCAGGCCCAGGACAGCAGGGGTGCCTGAGACGGTGTGATAAGTTTACATCCAAGTGGTAGGTGTAGGAGGCCCAGGACAGTAGGGGTGCCTGAGACGGTGTGATAAGTTTACATCCAGGTGGGAGGTGTAGGAGGCCCAGGACAGTAGGGGTGCCTGAGACGTTGTGATAAGTTTACATCCAGGTGGGAGGTGTAGGAGGCCCAGGACAGTAGGGGTGCCTGAGACGTTGTGATAAGTTTACATCGTGGTGGGAGGTGTAGGAGGCCCAGGACAGTAGGGGTGCCTGAGACGGTGTGATAAGTTTACATCCAGGTGTTAGGTGTAGGAGGCCCAGGACAGTAGGGGTGCCTGAGACGGTGTGATAAGTTTGCATCCAGGTGGGAGGTGTAGGAGTCAGACCCAGGACAGTAGGGTTGCCTGAGACGGTGTGATAAGTTTACATCCAGGTGGGAGGTGTAGGAGGCCCAGGACAGTAGGGGTGCCTGAGACGGTGTGATAAGTTTGCATCCAGGTGGGAGGTGTAGGAGTCAGGCCCAGGACAGTAGGGGTGCCTGAGACGGTGTGATAAGTTTGCATCCAGGTGGGAGGTGTAGGAGTCAGGCCCAGGACAGTAGGGGTGCCTGAGACGGTGTGATAAGTTTACATCCAGGTGGTAGGTGTAGGAGTCAGGCCCAGGACAGTAGGGGTGCCTGAGACGGTGTGATAAGTTTGCATCCAGGTGGGAGGTGTAGGAGTCAGGCCCAGGACAGTAGGGGTGCCTGAGACGGTGTGATAAGTTTACATCCAGGTGGTAGGTGTAGGAGGCAAAGGACAGTAGGGGTGCCTGAGACGTTGTGATAAGTTTACATCCAGGTGGTAGGTGTAGGAGGCCCAGGACAGTAGGGGTGCCTGAGACGGTGTGATAAGTTTGCATCCAGGTGGGAGGTGTAGGAGGCCCAGGAGAGTAGGGGTGCCTGAGACGGTGTGATAAGTTTGAGTCCAGGTGGTAAATGTAGGAGTCAGGCCCAGGACAGTAGGGGTGCCTGAGACGGTGTGATAAGTTTGAGTCCAGGTGGTAGATGTAGGAGTCAGGCCCAGGACAGTAGGGGTGCCTGAGACGGTGTGATAAGTTTGAGTCCAGGTGGTAGGTGTAGGAGACAGGCCCAGGACAGTAGGGGTGCCTGAGACGGTGTGATAAGTTTGCATCCAGGTGGGAGGTGTAGGAGGCCCAGGACAGTAGGGGTGCCTGAGACGGTGTGATAAGTTTACATCCAGGTGGTAGGTGTAGGAGTCAGGCCCAGGACAGTAGGGGTGCCTGAGACGGTGTGATAAGTTTACATCCAGGTGGGAGGTGTAGGAGTCAGGCCCAGGACAGTAGGGGTGCCTGAGACGGTGTGATAAGTTTACATCCAGGTGGGAGGTTTAGGAGTCAGGCCCAGGACAGTAGGGGTGCCTGAGACGGTGTGATAAGTTTGCATCCAGGTGGGAGGTGTAGGAGTCAGTCCCAGGACAGTAGGGGTGCCTGAGACGGTGTGATAAGTTTGCAGCCAGGTGGTAGGTGTAGGAGGCCCAGGACAGTAGGGGTGCCTGAGACGGTGTGATAAGTTTGAGTCCAGGTGGGAGGTGTAGGAGTCAGGCCCAGGACAGTAGGGGTGCCTGAGACGGTGTGATAAGTTTACATCCAGGTGGTAGGTGTAGGAGGCCCAGGACAGTAGGGGTGCCTGAGAAGCGTGTTTTAATGAGACTGTCCACCAACACAGGAATGGCACAACGCCCTCGTTAATAGAGAACTCGTGCAAAACACACTGAGGAACAAACAAAGTTCCGACACTCAGACACTTTACGTAACCGTGGAAACAAATAACGGTACATCCAACCGAGCACATCACAATAAACGACTAACCCCACACAAACTTAGGCAGGCAACAGGTTACAATTATACACACAGAACTTAACGCAAATGAAACCAGGTGTGAAAAAAGAACCAAAGACAAAACAAACAGAAAAGGAAAAAGGGATCGGTGATGGCTAGTAGACCGGCGACGCCGACCGCCGAGAACCGCCCAAGCAGAGAGAGGAGCCACCTTCGGTAGAAGTCGTGACAAACGGTGATAAAATGTTTTAATTAACAACAGCAAGCCAATATAAACTGAATATTTCTTTAAACAGCAAGCTCCTCTTTGAAACCCCTGGATGGTGAAAAAAATAAGTGTTTTCAAGTCAGTGATCTCTGTAGTCAGTGAGTGATCTCTGTAGTCAGTGAGTGATCTCTGTAGTCAGTGAGTGATCTCTGTAGTCAGTGAGTGATTTCTGTAGTCAGTGATCTCTGTAGTCAGTGATCTCTGCAGTCAGTCAATGATCTCTGCAGTCAGTCAGTGATCTCTGTAGTCAGTGATCTCTGTAGTCAGTCAATGATCTCTGTAGTCAATTATCTCTGCAGTCAGTCAATGATCTCTGCAGTCATTGATCTCTGCAGTCAGTCAATGATCACTGTAGTCAGTGATCTCTGCAGTCAGTTAATGATCTCTGTAGTCCGTGATCTCTGCGGTCAGTGATCTCTGCAGTCAGTCAGTGATCTCTGTAGTCAGTGATCTCTGCAGTCAGTCAGTGATCTCTGCAGTCAGTCAGTGATCTCTGCAGTCAGTCAGTGATCTCTGTAGTCAGTCAGTGATCTCTGTAGTCAGTGATCTCTGCAGTCAGTCAGTGATCTCTGCAGTCAGTGATCTTTGCAGTCAGTCAGTGATCTCTGTAGTCAGTGATCTCTGCAGTCAGTCAGTGATCTCTGTAGTCAGTGAGTGATCTCTGTAGTCAGTTATCTCTGTAGTCAGTGATCTCTGTAGTCAGTGATCTCTGCAGTCAGTCAATGATCTCTGCAGTCAGACAGTGATCTCTGCAGTCAGTGATCTCTGTAGTCAGTGATCTCTGTAGTCAGTGATCTCTGCAGTCAGTCAATGATCTCTGCAGTCAGTGAACTCTGCAGTCAGTGATCTCTGCAGTCAGTCAATGATCGCTGTAGTCAGTGATCTCTGCAGTAAGTTAATGATCTCTGTAGTCAGTGATCTCTGCAGTCAGTGATCTCTGCAGTCAGTCAGTGATCTCTGTAGTCAGTGATCTCTGCAGTCAGTCAATGATCTCTGTAGTCAGTGCTCTCTGCAGTCAGTCAGTGATCTCTGCAGTCAGTCAGTGATCTCTGCAGTCAGTCAGTGATCTCTGCAGTCAGTCAGTGATTTCTGCAGTCAGTCAGTGATCTCTGCAGTCAGTGATCTCTGCAGTCAGTGATCTCTGTAGTCAGTCAGTGATCTCTGCAGTCAGTCAGTGATCTCTGCAGTCAGTCAGTGATCTCTGCAGTCAGTGATCTCTGCAGTCAGTGAGCTTTTCCCAGACCTGCAACACCAGCCGTGAGCACTTCTCCTCCTTTTCTGTCCGTGGCTCAAAACACAAAGCTGATTCCTGAAACTGAATGTATTCAAATGAAAGACTGGCAGGTGGTTCTGGGTGGCCCTGTAGTGGGTTCAGTCCATCGGTGTGCTCTGCAGTGTCTCCTCAGCTCACTTCAGCTCAGTTCAGCTCAGTTCAGCTAAGTTAGGTGTTAGTACACTCATGTTAGACTCTATCTCTTACTAAAACTTTTCTGGCTTTGTCCTAAACAGATCCCTGTCCCCTAGAGAATATAATATCTGTGTCCTAAACAGATCCCTGTCCCCTAGAGAACATAATGTGTCAGTCGACATCTTTAGATGCTTCATTCCTCTCCTGTGAACCTCTCTATATCTCCATCTGTCTCTATCTCTCTCTATATCTCCATCTGTCTCTATCTCTCGCTCACTCTCTCTATCATCCCTCTCTACCTCTCTCTCTCTCTCTAGCTCTCTCTCTCTAAACCTCTCTACCTCTCTCATTCTATTTCTCTCTCTCTTTTACCTCTCTACCACTCTCTCACTCTCTAGCTCTCTCTCTCTACACCACTATCTCACTCCCTAGCTCTCTCTCGCTCTAAACCTCTCTACCTCTCTCTCTCTTACCTCACTACCACTCTCTACCACTCTCTCTCTCTCTCTCTCTCTCTCTCTCTCTAGCTCTCGCTCTCTCTAAATCTCTCAGTTTGAGTCTCTCTTCTTATTATTCTTCAGACATTTCTTTCCTCTCCTCTTGCAATTTGTCTGGTCCTTGTTTGCTCTCATTTTAACCCTACAATCTCTCTCCCCCGGTCCACCCCTCTCTCCCCCAGCCCATCCCTCTCTCCCTGCGGCCCATCCCTCTCTCCCCTGGCCCATCCCTCTCTCCCCTGGCCCATCCCTCTCTCCCCCGGTCCACCCCTCTCTCCCCCTGGTCCACCCCTCTCTACCCCGGTCCACCCCTCTCTCCCCCAGCCCACCCCTCTCTCCCCCGGTCCACCCCTCTCTCCCCCAGCCCATCCCTCTCTCCCCCTGGTCCACCCCTCACTTCCCCGGTCCACCCCTCTCTCCCCCGGTCCACCCCTCTCTCCCCCGGTCCACCCCTCTCTCCCCCAGCCCATCCCTCTCTCCCCCTGGTCCACCCCTCACTTCCCCGGTCCACCCCTCTCTCCCCCGGTCCACCCCTCTCTCCCCCGGTCCACCCCTCTCTCCCCCAGCCCATCCCTCTCTCCCCCCGGCCCATCCCTCTCTCCCCTGGCCCATCCATCTCTCCCCTGGCCCATCCCTCTCTCCCCCCATCCCACCCTGTCACGCTCTAAACCTGTCTGCCCCCTCTCTCTCTTCAACGTTTCCATGTTTACTCACTTCAGAGCTAGTAGTGCTCTTACTGTTACCCTCTGATAACTCCTGATACCCCCTGATACCCCCTGATACCCTCTGATACCATCTGATATCCTCTGATACCCTATAATACCCTCTGATACCCTCTGATACCCTCTGATACTCCTTGTTACCCCCTGATAGCCATTTGTACCCCCTCCTGAGACAATGCTGACTACAGCCTGAGGAATCAGCAATCAACAATCAACTTTCTCTCACTTTCCTTCTCTGTCCCTCTCTCTCTCTCTCTCTCTCTATCAAACTCTCTCTCTTTATGTGTCTCTCTCTCTCTGTCTCTCTCTCCCTCTATCAATCTCTCTCTCTCTATCAATATTTCTCTCTCTACCTATCAAGCTTTCTCTATCTACCTATTAATTCTCTCTTTCTCTCTATCTCTCTCTCTCTCTCTGACTCATCTGCACTGACGTTTCTTTTCTGTCACATTTTCAACACCTCCAGTGTAGCCCTGCCGCAATCAGTGAAGATCTGTTTCCTACCCGTTTCCCTACCTGTTTCATATCTGTTTCCCACCTGTTTCCTACCTGTTTCATATCTGTTTCCTACCTGTTTCCCTACCTGTTTCCTACCTGTTTCCTACCCGTTTCCCTACCTGTTTCATATATGTTTCCTACCTGTTTCCTACATGTTTCCTACCTGTTTCCAATCTGTTTCCTATCTGTTTCCTACCTTCCTACATGTTTCCTACCTGTTTCAAACCTGTTTCATATCTGTTTCCTACCTGTATCATATCTGTTTCCTACATGTTTCCTAGGATTCCTATATGTCTCCTTTCTGTTTCCTATCTTCTCCTTTCTGTTTCCTATCTGTTTCCTACCTGTTTCCAATCTGTTTCCTTTCTGTTTCCTACCTGTTTCATATCTGTTTCCTACCTGTATCATATCTGTTTCCTACATGTTTCCTAGGTTTCCTATATGTCTCCTCTCTGTTTCCTATCTGTTTCCTTTCGGTTTCCTATCTGTTTTCTATCGGTCTCCTTTCTGTTTCCTATCTGTCTCCTCTCTGTTTCCTATCTGTTTCCTACCTGTTTCCAATCTGTTTCCTTTCTGTTTTCTATCGGTTTCCCACCTGTTTCCTACCTGTTTCCTACCTGTTTCCTACCTGTTTCAAACCTGTTTCCTATCTTTCCTCTCTTCTCCTTTCTGTTTCCTATCGGTTTCCTACCTGTTTCCAATCTGTTTCCTACCTGTTTCCAATCTGTTTCCTATCTGTTTCCTATCGGTTTCCAACCTGTTTCCTATCTGTTTACCACATGTTTCCCACCTGTTTCAAACCTGTTTCCTATCTGTTTCCTATCAGAATGCCCCCCCTGTCTCCATGTGTGTTTTATATTCTCTTATACCGTTGCCATGGCAGGAACATGGAATATTCTAATGAGGTGCCCCACACTCCTAGAATACATGGATGTTGTCTGAATGAACACCTGAGACAGCAGTAGAGAACACGAGATAATACATGTCAGGAAGAGCAAGGTTGTAGTACACAGGGTTTTCTGGTGGATTGAAGCTGGATTCACACTGGCTGGCTCTGGAGTACTGTGTCCCTATCTGAATCTGCTGAAGACAGGTAAATAAGAGTACTGTGTCCCTATCTGACTCTGCTGAAGACAGGTAAATAAGAGTACTGTGTCCCTATCTGACTCTGCTGAAGACAGGTAAATAAGAGTACTGTGTCCCTATCTGAATCTGCTGAAGACAGGTAAATAAGAGTACTGTGTCCCTATCTGACTCTGCTGAAGACAGGTAAATAAGAGTACTGTGTCCCTATCTGACTCTGCTGAAGATAGGTAAATAAGAGTACTGTGTCCCTATCTGACTCTGCTGAAGACAGGTAAATAAGAGTACTGTGTCCCTATCTGACTCTGCTGAAGATAGGTAAATAAGAGTACTGTGTCCCTATCTGACTCTGCTGAAGATAGGTAAATAAGAGTACTGTGTCCCTATCGGACTCTGCTGAAGACAGGTAAATAAGAGTACCTGTCCCTATCTGACTCTGCTGAAGACAGGTAAATATGAGTACTGTGTCCCTATCTCACTCTACTGAAGACAGGTAAATAAGAGTACTGTGTCTCTATCTGACTCTGCTGAAGACAGGTAAATACGAGTACTGTGTGCCTATCTGACTCTGCTGGTGACAGGTAAATAAGAGTACTGTGTCCCTGTCTGACTCTGCTGAAGACGAGAACATAAGAGTACTGTGTCCCTATCTGACTCTGCTGAAGACAGGTAAATAAGAGTACTGTGTCTCTGTGACTCTGCTGAAGACAGATAAATAAGAGTACTGTGTCCCTATCTGACTCTGCTGAAGACAGGTAAATAAGAGTACTGTGTCCCGATCTGACTCTGCTGAAGACAGGTAAATAAGAGTACTGTGTCCCTATCTGACTGTGCTGAAGACAGGTAAATAAGAGTACTGTGTCCCTATCTGACTCTACTGAAGACAGTAAATAAGAGTACTGTGTCCCTATCTGACTATGCTGAAGACAGGTAAATAAGAGTACTTTGTCCCTATCTGACTCTACCGGAGTTTGCATGTGTTCCAACTGCAATATTTCTTGGTATTTGCTCCACTAGATTCTGTCTACCCTGTAGGCAATATTCACTTATTTTTGTCTCTTCTCTGCTGTCAAAAGGTGATTACATCAATCCTGTCATGCAGTTTGAGAGAGTTGATTGGAGTCTGGTTGGAAGGCTGGTTGGAAAGGTAATGGTCACAGCTCAGGGCATCTCAGATTCTTTTGATTAGTAACTGAACCTTCTGAATCCTGTCATTCGTAGAGGAACCATAGACAACTGTCACGGACCCCCCCCCCCCGGTACAGCTGCTCATTCCGTGCACCAGTTCCAGAGGTCTACGTCACCGGCCTTCTAGGCGTCACTGAACTGGAATCATTACCACCAACCCCGGACTGTCTTGTCTCATTACGCACACCTGGTTACCATTTCACCCTGATAGGTAATTGTATAATTGTGCCCCTTTGTTCACCATTGTCTTGTCGGTTATTGTTCACATGTTTGTTGGTCTTGTGCTCTGCTGTTTCTGCTTTCGTGCTGGGCGGAGTATTAAAACCACCTGCTACGTATTCCTGCACCTGTCTCTAATCATTTATACAACGTGACAACATCTCTTGTATATTCTTATTGTTATAGATGAACTGTGCCTCTCTGTCTGTCTCTCTGTCGGTGTCTGGGCTCCAACAATGCAATGCCCACGTGGTTCTTCACAAAACTCATCATTAAGGGGAGCTGAAGGAAGGAAGGACTATAAGAAGGAAGGAAGAAAGGAATATAGCAAGGGAGGAAAGAAGGAAGGAATATAGCAAGGAAGTAAGGAAGGAAGGAAGGAATATAGCAAGGAAGGATGGAAGGAAGGAAGGAATATAGCAAGGAAGGATGGAAGGAAGGAAGGAAGGAATATGGGAAGGAAGGAAGGAATATAAGAAGGAAGGAACGAAAGAACGAAAGAATATAAGAAGGAAGGAAGGAATATAGGGAGGAAGGAATATAGGAAGGAAGGAAGAAAAGAAAAGAAGGAAGGAAGGTATATAGGAAGAAATATAGGAAAGATGGAAGGAAGGAAGGAAGGAAGGAAGGAAGGAAGGAAGGAAGGAAGGAAGGAAGGAAGGAAGGAAGGAAGGAAGGAATATAAGAAAGAAGGAAGGAACGAATGAAAGAACGAAAGAATATAAGAAGGAAGGAAGGAGTATTTGAAGGAAGGAAGGAATATAGGAAAGAAGGAAAGAAGGAAGGAAGGAATATAGCAAGGAAGGAAGGAAGGAAGGAAAGAAGGAAGGAATATAGCAAGGAAGGAAAGAAGGAAGGAAGGAATATAGCAAGGAAGGATGGAAGGAAGGAATATAGGAAGGAAGGAAGAAAAGAAAAGAAGAAAGGAAGGAGTATTTGAAGGAAGGACGAACGACACTTAGAAGGGGGTTTGGGAATATAAACATGGCCACAGCGTTCTCTGAAATCGTGGTGAAAAGAGATGTGCATCAAGCAACACAACCAACTGGTGATGAAGAGTGTGACTGTTGAGGAAGGACAAATGATCCCATTCCAAATCCACTTCACCAACACTGAACATGTTAGCCAGGTTGTTGTCTTTACCATTCTGAAACAACACGTCCAGCACATGTAGTTCTAACAGACATATCCTGTTATTAAAAACATCTTTGACTTTTTGATAGACTCACTATTTCTTCTATCTTACCCATAATGTTATTTTTTTTGAGGTTTCAGAGGTTTCTTAATACAGACATACGATTTGATTAAACTCAACAGCATTCTGCATGAACACCGAATGTGATTTGGAGAGAATAGAGTCCTCTATCCTCAGCCTAATGACAGTTTCCATTTAAACAGCATTCGTAACTACTACTGAATGTGGTTTGGAGAGAATAGAGTCCTCTATCCTCAGCCTAATTACAGTGTCCATTTAAACAGCATTCGTAACTACCACTGAATGTGGTTTGGAGAGAACATAGTCCTCTATCCTCAGCCTAATGACACTGTCCATTTAAACAGCATTCGTAACTACCACTGAATGTGGTTTGGAGAGAACATAGTCCTCTATCCTCAGCCTAATGACAGTGTCCATTTAAACAGCATTTGTAACTACTACTGAATGTGGTTTGGAGAGAACAGAGTCCTCTATCCTCAGCCTAATGACAGTGTCCATTTAAACAGCATTCGTAACTACTACTGAATGTGGTTTGGAGAGAATAGATTCCGCAGTAATGGACCAACTACAGCACAGTGCTACATTGGTAGTCAGCAGTGGTCTGTGTGTGTTTGGTAAAGTACACACCATGTGGGTGTTGCCAGCTATAACCAGTTTGACCTCATCCACTCGTCTGTGTCTGAAATGGCACCCTATGCACTATGTAGTACACTACTTTAGACCAGGGCCAATGGGGCTCTGATATAGGGCACAGGGTGCCATTTGGAATGCCGTTATACTCTCAATATCTCTCATTCCACCTGAGGAGGAGTAGGTTTATGATCCTCTCTGACCACTACTGAGCGCTCTCTCTCTCTCTCTCTCTCTCTCTGTCTCTCTCTCTCGGTCTCTCTCTTGGTCTCTCTCTCTCGGTCTCTCTCTCGGTCTCTCTCTCTCTTTCTCTCTCTCTCTCTCGGTCTCTCTCTCTCTCTCTCAGTCTCTCTCTCTCTCGGTCTCTCTCTCTCTCTCTCTCTCTCACAAAGACACAAACTTTGCGAGCGGCTGCTTTTGGGGTATTATTAGCGTGGTCTATCCAGGTTTCCATGGCTACGTGGGCTTACAGTTTGAAGCACCGGTGTTGTTGTGAGTTTTGCCAGCAAATGAAGGCTTGAGAGTGAGAGAGCAGATAGGGTCATGGGTTAGTGCTTTAGCTGTAGACTTGATATGTCTCCCTCTTAGTCTCTGAGTTCCTCTAGAGTTAGCTAACCTAGCGTTGGCACGTGCAAGCTCTCTTACCTATGACTCCCCAAGTGTAGTAACCTAGCCGAGCATACCCTAGCATAGCCTAGCATTAGCGATTAAGCAATCCTAATGGAGCTAGTTAGCCTAGTATTAGCATTAGCGAGCATGTGTTTCTAGCGGTGAAGACGAGGGCTGGTAAGAGGCCCTGACTCACAATAACACAGGTCAATAGTTACAATGTAAATTACTGGAGCGATAGAACACAGGTCAACAGTTACTATATAAAGAACTCTCCGGGAAGAAGAAAGGCGGTGGTGTATGTTTCATGATTAACTACTCATGGTGTGATTGTGATGACATACAGAAACTCAAGTCCTTTTGTTCACCGACCTCGAATAACTCACAATCAAATGTCCACCATATTACCTCCCAAGATAATTCTCTTCGGTTATAGTCACAGCCATGTATAGTCCCCCTCAAGCCAATACAACGACGGCCCTCAAGGAACTACACTGGACTACACAGGCCACATTTATTATAGCTGGGGATTTTAACAAAGCAAATATGAGGAAAACGTCACCAAAGTTCTATCAACACATTGACAGTAGTATTTGTGCTGAGAAAACACTCAACCACTGCTACTCCCCCTTCTGGGATGCCTACAAGGCCCTCCTCCTCCCTCCATTCGGCAAATCAGATCACGCTTCCATTTTGCTCCTTGTCGTAGCAGAATCAGAATTAGTTAGGTAACATTGATAAATACGATGTTTTATCTACTTTCATAAATATGCTTATGTGGGGAATGTCACTTGGGGCCCAGAGAGGGGAGAGGTCAGGATTGTCTTCATATGTGAGGGTACCTGTTAAACCATGCGAAGGGCTCCACAATGTCTGTACTCCAGTCACTCCCTACTTTTCCCATTGGGGGGGGGGGGGGGGGGGTATGGCAGTGTCTGGAACCATTGTATGTCCCCTCTGATGTTGAAACTTATCTTGACCTAGTATATGACCTAGAGGCTCACTCCTCTCCGTGAGCTTGTCCAGGGGTGGGTTGTATTTGAGATGGGAGTATCTAGACTTGACAATTGATATATGCCATTAGGTGAGGTAATGTTTTGATAATATGAAGTTCCAAGAACGATAAGTAGAACCTTGTCTTAGAGAACAAACTGAACGATAATTTATAGCTAATCCTATCTGGCTGTGGGATACTGATCTCTCAAGTAAGTCTTCCTTTGTGCAGTTTTCCTAAGACCTGTGGTTCGTCATTGTGAGTTGGGAGGGGTGGATCTTTGCTATAGAAGATCTCAGTTGCCATTATGTTGACACTCTCAGAATTAATTTATAGACACTGAATTGATCTGAGAGTCAAAGGGCTATGGTGAAGCTCATATTATTAAAATATGAAGTTTAAAGTTTAACTCTGACTTGTGTGTGGTTTGTAAACTCTCCTTTCACTTAGTAATACAGGAAATTACCACGACATCCTCCCTTCCTATAGGCAGAAACTCAAACAGGAAGCCCCAGGTCTATTCAAAACTGGTCTGACCATCCTTCAAGATTGTTTTGATCATACGGACTGGGATATGTTCCAGGTTGCCTCTGAGAATAACATTGATGTATACACGGACACAGTGACTGAGTTTATCAGGAAGTGTTTAGGGGATTTTGCTCCTACTGTGACTATTAAAACTCACCCAAACCAGATACTGTGGCGGCATCCACGCAAAACTGAAGGCACTCAAACAGGCAAAACATCAGTACAGAGACAAGTGGAGCTCAGACTCGAGACGTATATGGAAGAGTGTACAGACAATTACAGATTACAAAGGGAAAACATCGACATCTTGCTCCCGGACAAGCTAAGCACCTTCTTTTCCCGCTTTGTGGATAACACAGTGCCACCGACGCAGCCAAGGACTGTGAGCTCTTGTTCTCCGTGGCCAATGTGAGTGAGACATTTAAGCGCGTTAACCCCTGCAAGGCTGCCAGCCCAGACGGCATCCCTAGCCACGTCCTCAGAGCATGCGCAGACTGCTGGCTGGAGTGTTTACGGACAAATTCAATCTCCCTCCCAACCCAGTCTGCTTTCCCCACATGCTTGAAGATGTTCCCGTTACCAAGAAAGCAAGGTTAACGGATCTAAATTACCATCGCCCAGTAGCTCTCACTTCTGTCATCATGAAGTGCTTTGAGAGACTAGTCAAGGATAATATCACCTCCACCCTACCTGACACCGTAGACCCACTTCAATTTGCTTACTGACACAATAAATCCACAAACGATGATATGGCCATCACAATGCACACTGCCCTATCCCATCTGGACAATAGGAATACCTATGTCAGAATGCTGTTCATTGACTAGAGCTCAGCATTCAACACCATAGTACCCTATGGTCACAACTTGCAGACTTGTTTACGTATTGCCATGCGTGTTGCCGTGCGTTTTGCTGTGCATTTTGTTGCCAACCTTACTTTGCTACCCGACAACTTTACGGTTTTTACTTTTTAATTACCGTTTATATTTTTAGTTTTTCCCTCAACTTTTTTTCATTCAACTTTTTCACTCCGTACACTTTATCTGGACATGGTTCGTCAGGACCTCCAACAGCCAAAGCTAAGTAGTAACATTAACATGATGCCTTCTAATTGCAGTCGCTGTACTCATAATATAAAGGAGAACGATCGCCTTATGGTGAGGATAGCTTTGCTGCAAGCCCAGCTTCAGACGCAATCGTTAGGCAAGGGTAATTTCAGTGTAGGATAGAATGAAACAGAGTCTGTGCCACCAGTAAGTACAGATAGTAACGTTAGTATAAATCTCCTTGCACGGTCCCCGCAGCTGGACAACTTTCTCATGGCTTCTGGAGGGAAATGCTGTAGGAATCCTCGGTGTCACTCACTCAGCCGACAGAAACTTTCAACCGGTTTTCCCCATTAACCTCTCTAGGGTAGGGGGCAGCATTCGGAATTTTGGATGAAAAGCATGCCCAAATGAAACGGCCTGCTACTCTGGCCCAGAAGATATGATATGGGCTAGGTATGCTTTCGACAAAAAGCATTTTATAAATCTGACACTGTGGTTGGATTAACAATAAGTTAATCTTTAAACCTACGTAAAATATGTTTTGTTTTCTGAATTTTTATAATGATAATTTCTGTATTTGAATTTGGCGCTCTGCAACCTCACTGGATGTTGGCCAGGTGGGACGCTAGCGTCCCACATACCCTAGAGAGGTTAAATGGTTGAGGCACCTAGGTTAAGCAGCGAGTAGGAGTCTGTGGCCGAGTCTTCTCTTGTCTCTACTCCTCCCATTACAGGGTCTGAGACGCTGAAGCTTCCCACCATTAGCTCTGACAAATTGAAAACCCTAGTCCTTGGTGACTCCATTACCCGCAGTATTAGACTTAAAACGAATCATCCAGCGATCATACACTGTTTACCAGGGGGCAGGGCAACCGACGTTAAGGCTAATCTGAAGATGGTGCTGGCTAAAGCTAAAACTAAAACTGGCGAGTGTAGAGAGTATAGAGATATTGCACAGTCAGTGTAGTCAGCTCAGCTATCCCCATTGGGACCGTGTCTGTGCCTCGACCTAGGTTGGGCAAAACTAAACATGGCGGCGCCTTAGAAATCTCACTAGGATAAAGACCTCCATTCCTGTCATTATTAAAAGAGATCGTGATACCTCACATCTCAAAATAGGGCTACTTAATGTTAGATCCCTCACTTCAAAGGCAGTTATAGTCAATTAACTAATCACTGATCATAATCTTGATGTGATTGGCCTGACTGAAACATGGCTTAAGCCTGATGAATTTATTGTGTGAAATGAGGTCTCACCTCCTGGTTACACTATTGACCATATCCCCCATGCATCCCGCAAAGGCGGAGGTGTTGCTAACATTTACGATAGCAAATTTAAAATGTAAAGTTTTCGTCTTTTGAGCTTCTAGTCATGAAATCTATGCAGCCTACTCAATCACTTTTTATAGCTACTGTTTACAGGCCTCCTGGGCCATATACAGCATTCCTTACTGAGTTCCCTGAATTCCTATCGGACCTTGTAGTCATATCAGATAATATTCCAATTTTTATTGAGTTTAATATTCACATGGAAAAGTCCACAGACCCACTCCAAAAGGCTTTCGGAGCCATCATCGACCCAGTGGGTTTTGTCCAAAATGTCTCTGGACCTACTCACTGTCACAGTCCTACTCTGGACCTAGTTTTGCCCCATGGAATAAATGTTGTGGATCTTAATGTTTTTCCTCATAATCCTGGACTATCGGACCATAATTTTATTACGTTTGCAATCGCAACAAATAATCTGCTCAGACCCTAACCTAGGAGTGCTATATATTCTCAGACAACACAAAGATTCCTTGAAGCCCTTCCAGACTCCCTCTGCCTACCCAAGGACATCAGAGGACAAAAATCAGTTGACCACCTAACTGAGGAACTCAATTTAACCTTGCGCAAGATCCTAGATGCAGTTGCACCCCTAAAAACTAAAAACGTCATAAGAAACTAGCTCCCTGGTATACAGAAAACACTCGAGCTCTGAAGCAAGCTTCCAGAAAATTGGAACGGAAATGACGCCACACCAAACTGGAAGTCTTTCAACTGGCTTGGTAAGACAATACCGTGCAGTATCGAAGAGCCCTTACTGCTGCTCGATCATCCTGTTGTTTCAACTTAATTGAGGAAAATAAGAACAATCCGAAATGTATTTTTGATACTGTCGCAAAGCTAACTAAAAAGCAGCATTCCGCAAGAGAGGATGACATTCACTTCAGCAGTGATAAATTCATGAAGTTCTTTGAGGAAAAGATCATGATCATTAGAAAGCAAATGACGGGCTCCTCTTTAAATCTGCGTATTCCTCCAAAGCTCAGTTGTCCTGAGTCTGCACAACTCTGCCAGGAACTAGGATCAAGAGAGACACTCAAGCGTTTTAGTACTATATCTCTTGACACAATGATGAAAATAATCTTGGCCTCCAAACGTTCAACCTGCATGCTGGACCCTATTCCAACTAAACTACTGAAAGAGCTGCTTCCTGTGCTTGGCCATCCTATGTTGAACATAATAAACGCCTCTCTTTTAGTACCAGACGCACTAAAAGTGTCAGTAAAAAAGCCTCACTTGAAAAAGCCAAACCTTGACCCAGAAAATATAAAAAACTATCGGCCTATATCGAATCTTCCATTCCTCTCAACAATTTTGGAAAAAAGCTATTGCGCAGCAATTCACTGCCTTCCTGAAGACAAACAATGTATACGAAATACTTCAGTCTGCTTTTAGACCCCATCATAGCACTGAGACTGCACTTTTGAAGGTGGTAAATTACCTTCTAAAGGCGTCAGACCAAGGCTCTGCGTCTGTCCTCGTGCTCCTAGACCTTAGTGCTGCTTTTGATACCATCGATCACCACATTCTTTTGGAGAGATTGGAAACCCAAATTGGTCTACACGGACAAGTTCTGGCCTGGTTTCGATCTTATCTGTCGGAAAGATATCAGTTTGTCTCTGTGAATGGTTTGTCCTCTGACAAATCAAGTGTAAATTTCGGTGTTCCTCAAGGTTCCATTTTGGGACCACTATTGTTTTCATTATATATTTTACCTCTTGGGGGATGTTGGTGCTCTTCCATGCCATCCCTAGGAGGGGTGCGTCAATTGAGTGGATTGAGTCACTGACGTGATCTTCCTGTCTGCGTTGGCGTCCCCCCTTGGGTTGTGCCGTGGCGGAGATCTTTGTGGGCTATACTCTGCCTTGTCTCAGGATGGTAAGTTGGTGGTTGAAGATATCCCTCTAGTGGTGTGGGGGCTATGCTTTGGCAAAGTGGGTGGGGTTATATCCTTCCTGTTTGGCCCTGTCTGGGGGTATCATCGGATGGGGCCACAGTGTCTCCTGACCCCTCCTGTCTCAGCCTCCAGTATTTATGCTGCAGTAGCTGGTGTCGGGGGGCTAGGGTCAGTTTGTTATATCTGGAGTACTTCTCCTGTCTTATCCGGTGTGAATTTAAGTATGCTCCCTCTAATTCTCCCTTTCTCTCTTACTTTCTCTCTCTCAGAGGACCTGAGCCCTAGGACCATGCCTCAGGACTACCTGGCATGATGACTACCTGCATGATGACCACCTGGCCGTGCTGATGCTCCAGTTTCAACTGTTCTGCCTGCGGCTATGGAACCCTGACCTGTTCACCGGACGTGCTACCTGTCCCAGACCTGCTGTTTTCAGCTCTCTAGAGACAGCAGGAGCTGTAGAGATACTCTTAATGATCGGCTATGAAAAGCCAACTGACATTTACTCCTGAGGTGCTGATTTGCTGCACCCTCGACAACTACTGTGATTATTATTATTTGACCATGCTGGTCATTTATGAACATTTGAACATCTTGGACATGTTCTGTTATAATCTCCACCCGGCACAGCCAGAAGAGGACTGGCCACCCCTCATAGCCTGGTTCCGCTCTAGGTTTCTTCCAAGGGTTTAGCTTTTCTAGGGAGTTTTTCCTAGCCACCGTGCTTCTACACCTGCATTGCTTGCTGTTTGGGATTTTAGGCTGGGTTTCTGTACAGCACTTTGAGATATCAGCTGATTTGAGAAGGGCTACATAAATACATTTGATTTGACTTGATACCCTCCAAGCTCATCATTAAGCTCGAGGCCCTGTGTCTGATCCCCGCCCCCTGTGCAAATGGGTCCTGCACATCCTGACGGGTCGCACCCCAGGTGGTGAAGTTAGGAAACAACCCCTTCACTTCGCTGATCCTCAACACAGGGGCCCCACAAAGGTGCGTTCTCAGCCCCCTCCTGTATTCCCTGTTCACCCATGACTGCGTGGCCAAGCACGCCTCCAACTCAATCATCAAGTTCGCAGAGACTACAGGGAGGAGGTGAGGGACCTGGCGGAAAGGTGCCAGGAAAATAACAACAAAATAAAGGAGCTGATTGTGGACTTCAGGAAACAGCAGAGGGAGCACCCCCCATCCACATTGACGGGACCGCAGTGGAGAAGGTGGAATGCTTGAAGTTCCTCGACGTACACATCACGATGGCAATCTGAAATGGTCCACCCACACAAACAGCGTGGTGAAGAAGGTATACCAGTGCATCTTCAACCTCAGGAGGCTGAAGAAGTTTGGCTTGGCCCGTAAGATCCTCACAAACTTTTACAGATGCACCATTGAGAGCATCCTGTCGGCCTGTATCACAGCCTGGTACGGCAACTACACAGCCCTCAACCGCATGGCCCTCCAGAGGGTGGTTCGGTCATCCCAAAGAGTCATTGGAGGCACACTGCCTGCACTCCAGGACAACTACAGCACCCAGTGTCACAAGAAGGCCAAGAAGATCATCAAAGACCTCAGCCACCCGAGCCATGGCCTGTTCATCCTGCTACCATCTAGAAGGAGGAGACAGTACAGGTGCATCAAAGCTGGATAAGCAGCTTCTATTTCAAGGCCATCTGACTGTTAAATAGCCATCACCAGCCGGCTTCCACCCAGTTACTCAATCCTGCACCTTAGAGGCTGTTACCCCATATACATAGACATGGAATCACTAGCACTTTAATAATGGAACACTAGTAACTTTAGTAATGTTTACATACGGCTTTACCCATCTCATATGTAAATACTGTATTCCACTGAACGTTTGAACATTTTGGCCATGTACTGTTATAATCTTCCTCTGGCACAGCTAGAGGAGGACTGGCCACCCCTCAGAGCCTGGTTCCTCTCTAGGCTATTTATTTCTTCATGTTTTGTAGGGGTTGATATATCTTTTGTACGGGGAAATGAAGTTTGAAATTTCAAAGTGGAAATAACAAACCTCAGAAGCCTTTTTAAAACTCAAATACACTGCAGGTTTCAATTTTGTCCTGCAGTGCAGGAAAGTTCCCCTGAAGCAGGGTGATCAAATTAAGATCCTACATCTGTTCTATCTTTCTCTGGTTATGACAGTGTGTTCAACACTACAGAAGATGGATGCTTTTCTCTTTGTCTTCAAATGTAGTTTCTTCAGTTACACTACATAATCAAAGGTATGTGGACACCTGCTCGTCAAACATCTAATTCAAAAATCAGTGGTATTAAAATGGAGTTGGTACCCCCTTTTCTGCTGCAACAGCCACATGGAATACGATCAAAGATAATTTGCTGCTGTAACAGCCTCCACTCTTCTGCAAAGGCTTTCCACTAGATGTTGGAACATTGCTGCCGGGACTTGCTTCCCTTCAGCCACAAGAACATTAGTGAGGTCAGCCACTGATGTTGGGTGATTAGGCCTGGCTCGCAGTCGGCGTTCGAATTCATCCCAAATGGTGTTCGATGGGGTTGAGGTCAGGGCTCTGTGCAGGTCAGGCAAGTTCTTCCACACCGATTTTGACAAACCATTTCTGTATGGACCTCGCTTTGTGCGTGGTGGCATTGTCATGCTGAAATAGGAAAAGGAATTCCCCAAATTGTTGCCACAAAGTTGGAAGCACAGAATGTTCTAGAATGTCATTGCTGTAGTGTTAACATTTCCCTTCACTGGAACTAACGGGCCCGAACCCTGAAAAACAGCAACACCTCAGTAGCGAGTGTTGCAAAAGAGGACAAATTATTTTGCGTGCTATGTTCTTCAACCCTCTGCGGTACAGTTCTGTGAGCTTGTGTGGCCTTTCACTTCACGGCTGAGCCGTTGTTGGTCCTAGACGTTTTCACTTCACAGTGACAGCGCTCACAGCTGACAGGGGCAGTTCTATCAGGGTAGAAATGTGACAAACTGACTAGTTGGAAAGGTGGCATCCTATGACGGCGCCACGATGAAAGTCACTGAGCACTTCAGCAAGGCCATTCTACTGCCAATGTTTGTCTAGGGAGATTGCATGGCTGTGTGCTCGATTTTACACACCTGTCAGCAATGGGTGTGGCTGAAATAGCAGAATCCACTAATTTGAAAGGGTGTCCACATACTTTATATAAATAGTATATGTTCTGATAGGAACTGAGAAGAGCTGCTGGACTGATGCCAATTGATTCACTTAAACCAACGTCGCTTAGGAAGTTAGTTTTGGCGATGTTTAGGTGATGGTGGGTAACGAAACTCAATACCATGAAAACATGAAATCAAAAATAAATTACAAATACATTCTGTGTTAAAATTTATGAGAAAAAAAACTGCCGCCCCACTGTAAACAGCTGAGGGGTGGAGCTGTAAGACGTTTAAACTGAGCACATTTAACATAGGTTATATTCTTAGTTTTTTTAAATCAATGGGTATATCATTATTTCAAAAGTGTTTTTTTTTTTTATTGTACCTATCGCAGACTTTAGCTTTAAAGCAAATTAATAGAACATCTATAAAACTCTCTCCACGGCAACAACTTCTCATTTACTCTAATCAACTCAAATCAAATGAACTCTCCGAGACGAACAGAAGCCCTCTGCTTTCAGTCAGCGTACTAAGTGCGTCATGGAATCCTATTCCTTATACTTCCCTATAATTCTGTCCAATAGGGTGCCATTTTGGAAACATACATAGAAACACTGCTTCAATAAAAAAATATATCCTTTTCATAGCAATGACGAGAAACTACTTTCCCTTTTGTTAATTAGCTCTTGCTGAGAACGGATGGAGTGAGAGAATGAGTGGAGAGAGAGAACAGATGGAGAGAATGAATGGAGAGAGAGAACGGATGGAGAGAGAGAACAGATGGAGAGAGAGAACAGATGGAGAGTGAATGGAGAGAGAGAACAGATGGAGTGTAACGGCTGTTGGAAGGAGTGGAGGACCAAGGTGCAGGGTGGTACGTGTTCATGATGTTTATTATAACCTGAACACTGAAACAAAAGTGGACCAAACCGCACCAGTTCTGTTAGGCACTCACACAACACAGAAAACAACTACCCACAAAACACAGGTGGGAAAAGGCTACCTAAGTATGGTTCTCAATCAGAGACAACGACAGACAGCTGTCTGAGAACCATACCAGGCCAAAAACAAAGAAATGCAAAAACATAGAAAAAAGAACATAGAACGCCCACCCTAGTCACACCCTGGCCTAACCAAAATAGAGAATAAAAAGCCTCTCTATGGCCAGGACATAGAATGCCCACCCCTAGTCACACCCTGGCCTAACCAACATAGAGAATAAAAAGCCTCTCTATGGCCAGGACATAGAATGCCCACCCTAGTCACACCCTGGCCTAACCAACATAGAGAATAAAAAGCCTCTCTATGGCCAGGACATAGAATGCCCACCCCTAGTCACACCCTGGCCTAACCAACATAGAGAATAAAAAGCCTGTCTATGGCCAGGACATAGAATGCCCACCCCTAGTCACACCCTGGCCTAACCAACATAGAGAATAAAAAGCCTCTCTATGGCCAGGACATAGAACGCCCACCCCTAGTCACACCCTGGCCTAACCAAAATAGAGAATAAAAAGCCTGTCTATGGCCAGGACATAGAATGCCCACCCTAGTCACACCCTGGCCTAACCAAAATAGAGAATAAAAAGCCTGTCTATGGCCAGGCGTGACATGGATGGAGAATGGACAGAATGAATGGAGAGAATGTGAATGGAGGGCAAATAAACCCTTGCTTGAAGAAATCTCTTTTGGGTATTGAACTACAGTAAGGGAAGTGGATTTACAATCAATAACAGAGTTATATCATGGGACCCTGATCTGTACTACACAGAAATGGATAATTATGAATATTAATATCATTCTCCTCATGTTTCTCAAGTTTGGACATCTCAGCTCAGCAGAGCACAGCTGAGTACAGTAAAGTACAAGACAACACATTTGAGTATAGTTCAGTACAGTACAGTACAATACAACACAGAATATAGTTCAGTACAGTACAATACAACACATTCGAGTATAGTTCAGTACAGTACAATACAACACACTAGAGTATAGTTCAATACAGTACAGTACAGTACAGTACAATACAGTACAGTACAGTACAATACAGTACAGTAAAGTACAATACAACACATTTGAGTATAGTTCAGTACAGTACAATACAGTACAGTACAATACAGTTCAGTACAGTACAATACAGTACAATACAGTACAGTAAAGTACAATACAACACATTCGAGTATAGTTCAGTACAGTACAATACAACACATTAGAGTATAGTTCAGTACAGTACAATACAACACAGAGTATAATTCAGTACAGTACAATACAACACATTCGAGTATAGTTCAGTACAGTACAATACAGTACAGTACAGTACAGTACAATACAGTACAGTACAGTACAATACAGTGCAGTACAGTACAGTACAATACAACACATTCAAGTATAGTTCAGTACAGTACAATACAACACACTAGAGTATAGTTCAGTACAGTACAATACAGTACAGTACAGTACAGTACAATACAGTTCAGTACAGTACAGTACAGTACAATACAACACATTAGAGCATAGTTCAGTACAGTACAATACAGTACAGTACAGTACAATACAGTTCAGTACAGTAGAGTACAATACAACACATTAGAGTAAAGTTCAGTACAGCACAATACAGTACAGTACAGTACAATACAGTACAATACAGTACAGTACAGTACAATACAGTACAGTACAGTACAGTACAATACAGTACAATACAGTACAGTACAGCACAATACAACACATTAGAGTATAGTTCAGTACAGTACAGTACAGCACAATACAACACATTCGAGTATAGTTTAGTACAGTACAATACAGTTCAGTACAGTACAGTACAGTACAATACAACACATTAGAGCATAGTTCAGTACAGTACAATACAGTACAGTACAGTACAATACAGTTCAGTACAGTAGAGTACAATACAACACATTAGAGTAAAGTTCAGTACAGCACAATACAGTACAGTACAGTACAATACAGTACAATACAGTACAGTACAGTACAATACAGTACAGTACAGTACAATACAGTACAATACAGTACAGTACAGCACAATACAACACATTAGAGTATAGTTCAGTACAGTACAGTACAGCACAATACAACACATTCGAGTATAGTTTAGTACAGTACAATACAGTACAGTACTGTACAATACAGTTCAGTACAGTACAGTACAGTACAATACAACACATTAGAGTATAGTTCAGTACAGTACAGTTCAGTACAGTACAGTACAGTACAGTACAGTACAGTACAGTACAATACAGTTCAGTACAGTACAGTAGAGTACAATACAACACATTAGAGTATATTTCAGTACAATACAATACAGTACAATACAGTACAGTACAGTACAATACAGGTCAGTACAGTACAATACAACACATTCGAGTATAGTTCAGTACAGTACAGTACAACACATTCGAGTATAGTTCAGTACAGTACAATACAGTACAGTACAGTACAGTACAGTACAGTACAGTACAGTACAATACAGTTCAGTACAGTACAGTAGAGTACAATACAACACATTAGAGTATATTTCAGTACAATACAATACAGTACAGTACAATACAGTACAGTACAGTACAATACAGTTCAGTACAGTACAGTAGAGTACAATACAACACATTAGAGTAATTGAGAGAAATTGTTATGGCTGTATTGTTTTAAAACCCAATAATGTTGTTGGTCCATCAGACCTGTGAACATTGGGGGAGTATAATGTTGTGGGTCCATTAGACCCATGAACATTGGGGGAATATAATGTTGTGGGTTCATCAGACCCATGAACATTGGGGGAATATAATGTTGTGGGTCCATCAGACCAGTGAACATTGGGGGAATATAATGTTGTGGGTCCATCAGACCCATGAACATTGGGGGAATATAATGTTGTTGGTCCATCAGACCCATGAACATTGGGGGAATATAATGTTGTGGGTCCATCAGACCAGTGAACATTGGGGGAATATAATGTTGTGGGTCCATCAGACCCGTGAACATTGGCGGAATGAAAAAAACGTGAACGCCAGTTATAGTTCATCTAAGGAAATCAATTTAAATGAATTCATTAGGTTCTAATCCATGGACTTCACATGAGTAGGAATACATATCTGTTGGTCACAGATACCTTAAAAAAAAGGTAGGGGTGTGGATCAGAAAACCAGTCAGTATCTGGTGTGACCACCATTTTGCCTCATGCAGCGAGACACATCTCCTTCGAATAGAGGTGATGAGGCTGTTGATTGTGGCGTGTGGAATGTTGTCCCCACTCCTCTTCAATGGCTTTGTGAAGTTGACTGGATATTGGCGGGAACTGGAACACTCTGTTGTACACTGTCGTACACGTCGATCCATAGCACAAACATCTATGTTACAGGCTAAGTATAAGACGAACGCCAAAATAATCACAAAATAGCCAAGTTGGGGTCGGAGCTCACAAAATGACAACCGTACAGTACATCGCCATCTTAGATTTCTTTGGAAGTTAAGCTTTTTATTACACCATTGTAGTGGCTGGGGGACCCTTTTTGTAGGGACATCAGGAAGTGGTATTACATTTTCTACCAACCAAGCAATTTGTGTGTGTATCACACCAAAGTAAACGTACATGTATACTACAGGATAAGCATATCTATACTACAGGATAAGCATATCTATACTACAGGATAAGCATATCTATACTACAGGATAAGCATATCTATACTACAAGCTAAGCATATCTATACTACAGGATAAGCATATCTATACTACAGGATAAGCATATCTATACTACAAGCTAAGCATATCTATACTACAGGATAAGCATATCTATACTACAGGATAAGCATATCTATACTACAGGATAAGCATATCTATACTACAGGATAAGCATATCTATACTACAGGATAAGCATATCTATACTACAGGATAAGCATATCTATACTACAAGCTAAGCATATATATACTACAGGATAAGCATATCTATACTACAGGATAAGCATATCTATACTACAGGATAAGCATATCTATACTACAAGCTAAGCATATCTATACTACAGGATAAGCATATCTATACTACATATCTATACTACAGGCTAAGCTTATATATACTACAGGCTAAGCATATCTAAAAAACAGGCTAAGCTTATATATACTACAGGCTAAGCATATCTAAAAAACAGGCTAAGCATATATATACTACAAGCTAAGCATATCTATACTACAGGCTAAGCATATATATACTACAGGCTAAGCATATCTAAAAAACAGGCTAAGCATATATATGCTACTTCCGGCGCCGACAGAGATGGCCGCCTCGCTTCGCGTTCCTAGGAAACTATGCAGTTGTTTGGTTTTTTTACATGTTATTTCTTACATTGGTACCCCAGGTCATCTTAGGTTTCATTACATACAGTTGAGAAGAACTATTGAACATAAGAGCAGCGTCAACTCACCATCAGTACGACCAAGAATATGACTTTCGCGAAGCGGATCCTGTGTTCTGCCTTTCACCCAGGACAACGGAATGGATCCCAGCCGGCGACCCAAAAAAACGACTTCGTAAAAGGGGGAAACGAAGCGGTCTTCTGGTCAGACTCCGGAGACGGGCACATCGTGCACCACTCCCTAGCATTCTTCTCGCCAATGTCCAGTCTCTTGACAACAAGGTTGATGAAATCCGAGCAAGGGTAGCATTCCAGAGGGACATCAGAGACTGTAACGTTCTTTGCTTCACGGAAACATGGCTCACTGGAGAGACGCTATCGGAGTCGGTGCAGCCAGCTGGTTTCTCCACGCATCGCGCCGACAGAAACAAACATCTTTCTGGTAAGAAGAGGGGCGGGGGCGTGTGCTTCATGGTTAACGAGACGTGGTGTGGCCACAACAACATACAGGAACTCAAGTCCTTCTGTTCACCTGATTTAGAATTCCTCACAATCAAAACGTCGACCGCATTATCTACCAAGGGAATTCTCTTCGATTATAATCACAGCCGTATATATTCCCCCCCAAGCAGACACATCGATGGCTCTGAACGAACTTTATTTGACTCTTTGCAAACTGGAATCCATATATCCGGAGGCTGCATTCATTGTAGCTGGGGATTTTAACAAGGCTAATCTGAAAACAAGACTCCCTAAATTGTATCAGCATATCGATTGCGCAACCAGGGCTGGAAAAACTTTGGATCATTGCTATTCTAACTCCCGCGACGCATATAAGGCCCTGCCCCGCTCTCCTTTCGGAAAAGCTGACCACGACTCCATTTTGTTGATCCCTGCCTACAGACAGAAACTAAAACAAGAAACTCCCGCGCTGAGGTCTGTTCAACGCTGGTCTGACCAATCTGATTCCACACTCCAAGACTGCTTCCATCACGTGGACTGGGATATGTTTCGTATTGCGTCAGACAACAACATTGACGAATACGCTGATTCGGTGAGCGAGTTCATTAGAACGTGCGTTGAAGATGTCGTTCCCATAGCAACGAAACTTCTTGATCCTACTTGGGACGCAGACGTCTCAAGTAGGCACCTGGAAATGCAAATGCGCTACGCTAAATGCTAAATGTACTCGTTAAAACTCAAACGTTCATTAAAATACACATGCAGGGTATTGAATTAAAGCTACACTCGTTGTGAATCTAGCCAACAAGTCAGATTTTTAAAATGATTTTCGGCGAAAGCATGAGAAGCTATTATCTGATAGCATGCAACACCCCAAAATGCCTGAAGGCGACGTAAACAAAATAATTAGCGTAGCCGGCGCTACACAAAAACGCAGAAATAAAATAGAAAACATTCATTACCTTTGATGATATTCTTTGTTGGCACTCCTATATGTCCCATGAACATCACTAATTGGTATTTTTCCTGATTAAATCCGTCCATGAATGCCCAAAATATCCATTTGTATAGCGTGTCTGCTTCAGGAAAAAAGCTCTCTTCCAACACGCAACGTCATTTTTAAAAATTATATAAGTTGCCTATATTCTTTGACAAAACACTTCAACCTACTTTTGTAACCCAACTTTAGGTATTTGTAAACGTTAATAAGCGATCAAATTGATCACTGGGCGATCTGTATTCAATAGCAGCTACTCAAGAAAACAATGTCCATTTTTCAATCTTCCAAAATCGATTGTTGTAGGCTGGATGGAATGACGGATCTATTGGTAATGTCTCAAAGGATTTTTGTCAATGAAAATGACGTTTTTGGCTACATCGTGTGGAAGCTGTAGGAATTGCATCCGTGTCCATATTAAATTTGGTTTCCTTTAAACAACACATGAAAGGGGCGCATGGATACTTTTTTCAGCTTTCAGTGACCAGTTTTTCTTGCGCTTTTCGATGAAACACACGCTCTGTTATAGTCACAGCCATGATTTAACCAGTTTTAGAAACTTCAGAGTGTTTTCTATCCACACATACTAATCATATGCCTATACTATATTCCTGGCATGAGTAGCAGGACGCTGAAATGTTGCGCGATTTTTAACAGAATGTTCGAAAAAGGAGGGGGTAGGATGAAGAGGTTATTAAAACATTCCCAAACCAGAAACCGTGGATTGATGGCAGCATTCGCATGAAACTAAAAGCGCGAACCACTGCTTTTAATCAGGGCAAGGTGACTGGAAACATGACCGAATACAAACAGTGTAACTATTCCCTCCGCAAGGCAATCAAACAAGCTAAGAGTCAGTATAGAGACAAAGTAGAATCTCAATTCTACAGCTCAGACACAAGAATATATGTGGCAGGGTCTACAGTCAATCACGGATTCCAAAAAGAAAACCAGCCCCGTCACGGACCAGGATGTCTTGCTCCCAGGCAGATTAAATAACTTTTTTGCCCGCTTTGAGGACAATAGAGTGCCACTGACACGGCCCGCAACCAAAACATGCGGACTCTCCTTCACTGCAGCCGACGTGAGGAAAACATTTAAACGTGTCAACCATCGCAAGGCTGCAGGCCCAGACGGCATCCCCAGCCGCGCCCTCAGAGCATGCGCAGACCAGCTGGCTGGTGTGCTTACGGACATATTCAATCAATCCCTATCCCAGTCTGTTGTTCCCACATGCTTCAAGAGGACCACCATTGTTCCTGTTCCCAAGAAAGCTAAGGTAACTGAGCTAAATGACTACCGCCCTGTAGCACTCACTTCCGTCATCATGAAGTGCTTTGAGAGACTAGTCAAGGACCATATCACCTCCACCCTACCTGAAACCCTAGACCCACTCCAATTTGCTTACCGCCCAAACAGGTCCACAGACGATGCAATCTCAACCACACTGCACACTGCCCTAACCCATCTGGACAAGAGGAATACCTATGTGAGAATGCTGTTCATCGACTTCAACTCGGCATTTAACACCATAGTGCCCTCCAAGCTCGTCATCAAGCTCGACCCCGCCCTGTGCAACTGGGTACTGGACTTCCTGACGGGCCGCCCCCAGGTGGTGAGGGGAGGCAACAACATCTCCACCCCGCTGATCCTCAACACTGGGGCCCCACAAGGGTGCGTTCTGAGCCCTCTCCTGTACTCCCTGTTCACCCACGACTGCATTGCCACGCACGCCTCCAACTCAATCATCAAGTTTGCGGACGACACAACAGTGGTAGGCTTGATTACCAACAACAACGAGACGGCCTACAGGGAGGAGGTGAGGGCCCTCGGAGTGTGGTGTCAGGAAAATAACCTCACACTCAACGTCAACCTGAGTGAGTCTGACCACCAATCAGAGACCACTATGATGACACATCAAATGATGACCACCAATCAGAGACCACTATGATGACACATCAAATGATGACCACCAATCAGAGACCACTATGATGACACATCACATGATGACCACCAATCAGAACCCACTATGATGACACATCACATGATAACCACCAATCACAGACAACTATGATGACACATCACATGATGACCACCAATCAGAGACCACTATGATGACACATCACATGATGACCACCAATCAGAGACCGCTATGATCTGTTTGATGGATCATTTTTGTCTGCTTGTAATGCCTCGTAAAGTTTAAAGTAATCAAAAAAGTAAATGCAAGTAATCAGATTACGTTACTGAGTTTGGATCATCCAAAAGTTACTTTACTGATTACAATTTTGGACGGTCACAATCTGTCTCCTGCAAGATGGAGTTTGTTTTGGTTGTCACACACATGCACTGCACGCACACACCGACAGATCATTCACTTAGTCGACTAAGTGGGATTCGAACCAGGGACCTTTCGGTTACAGGCTCTCTTAACCACTAGGCTACCTGCCACCTAAACGGTATACGTGCGGGTCACCATTTCTTCTAGTATTCTGATTTGGACTCCTACACCCGTGGAACCAACACTATTCAATAGTAAGGACCTTGTGAGGACAGACACTGGAGACGAGAAGCACGGACAGGAAGTGAACATTTTAAATGAAGCACGGACAGGAAGTGAACATTTAAATGAAGCACGGACAGGAAGTGAACATTTAAATTAAGCACGGACAGGAAGTGAACATTTAAATGAAGCACGGACAGGAAGTGAACATGTAAATGAAGCACGGACAGGAAGTGAACATTTAAATGAAGCACGGACAGGAAGTGAACATTTAAGTGAAGCACGGACAGGAACAGAATACGGACAGGGTCTGGACAGGGGGAAAACATACAGACATTAATGCTGACACAGGGAAACAACTGAGGAATAGACAGATAACAAAGTGAAGGTGTCCAGGTGAGTCCAGGTGAGGCCAGGTGAGTCCAGGTGAGTCCAGGTAAATCCAGGTGAGTCCAGGTGAGTCCAAGTGAGATCAGGTGAGGCCAGGTGAGTCCAGGTGAGGCCAGGTGAGGCCAGGTAAGTCCAGGTAAGTCCAGGTGAGTCCAGGTGAGTCAAGGTAAGTCCAGGTGAGTCCAGGTAAGTCCAGGTAAGTCCAGGTGAGGCCAGGTGAGTCCAGGTGAGGCCAGGTGAGTCCAGGTGAGGCCAGGTGAGGCCAGGTGAGTGCTGATGCGCGTAATGACGGTGGCAGGAGTGTGCATTGAAGGGCAGCCTCGCGCCCTCGAGCAGCCAGAGAGGAAGAGCAGGAGCAGGCGTGACAGACCTCAAAAGAGAGTCAGTCTGCCTTTTACCCTGTAAACCAACACATTATACTCCACCTATACAATGTATGTGACAATAAAACATTTTTTTATGTGTGTTTTTGTTGTTGTTGTTGTTGTCTGGCTTATAAGGAATAAGAATCAGACACAGAAGCAGCAGACACTTTTGTCTAAATGATGCATGTTTCTACTGTTGCTACATAATCCTCTGGGAAACGAACACAAATAAAACAGCTGGTTGTTTCATGTTTAATCTCTGTGTAAACAGACAGCATCAGGCAGATAGGTGATTTGGCAGCATCAGGCTGTCTGGCACAGTCAGTCATCAATGACCCAGTCGACTATAGTACAGTAATGTCTAGCTAGCTACCCATTCATGCACACACACACACGCACACGCACATACACACACACACACACACAGACGCACACACACACACACACACACACAGGCTGGAGCAGGCTGGCAAAGGATCCAACCAGAACTCTCCTTCTAAATCCACACAAACAAACCTGCTGTTGTGTGTGACTGGTTTGGCCAGGATTATAGTCCTAACTATTGTGTGAGAGGGGTTTGGCCAGGATTATAGACCTAACTATTGTGTGAGAGGGGTTTGGCCAGGATTATAGTCCTAACTATTATGTGAGAGGGGTTTGGCCAGGATTATAGTCCTAACTATTATGTGAGAGGGGTTTGGCCAGGATTATAGTCCTAACTATTATCTGAGAGGGGTTTGGCCAGGATTATAGTCCTAACTATGTGAGAGGGGTTTGGCCAGGATTATAGTCCTAACTATTATGAGAGAGGGGTTTGGCCAGGATTATAGTCCTAACTATTATGTGAGAGGGGTTTGGCCAGGATTATAGTCCTAACTATTATGTGAGAGGGGTTTGGCCAGGATTATAGTCCTAACTATGTGAGAGGGGTTTGGCCAGGATTATAGTCCTAACTATTATGTGAGAGGGGTTTGGCCAGGATTATAGTCCTAACTATTATGTGAGAGGGGTTTGGCCAGGATTATAGTCCTAACTATTATGTGAGAGGGGTTTGGCCAGGATTATAGTCCTAACTATTATGTGAGAGGGGTTTGGCCAGGATTATAGTCCTAACTATTATGTGAGGGGGGTTTGGCCAGGATTATAGTCCTAACTATTATGTGAGAGGGGTTTGGCCAGGATTATAGTCCTAACTATTATGTGAGAGGGGTTTGGCCAGGATAATAGTCCTAACAATTATGTGAGAGGGGTTTGGCCAGGATTATAGTCCTAACTATTATGTGAGAGGGGTTTGGCCAGGATTATAGTCCTAACTATTATGTGAGAGGGGTTTGGCCAGGATTATAGTCCTAACTATTATGTGAGAGGGGTTTGGCCAGGATTATAGTCCTAACTATTATGTGAGAGGGGTTTGGCCAGGATTATAGTCCTAACTATTATGTGAGAGGGGTTTGGCCAGGATTATAGTCCTAACTATTATGTGAGAGGGGTTTGGCCAGGATTATAGTCTTAACTATTATGTGAGGGGGGTTTGGCCAGGATTATAGTCCTAACTATTATGTGAGAGGGGTTTGGCCAGGATTATAGTCCTAACTATTATGTGAGAGGGGTTTGGCCAGGATTATAGTCCTAACTATTATGTGAGAGGGGTTTGGCCAGGATTATGGTCCTAACTATTATGTGAGAGGGGTTTGGCCAGGATTATAGTCCTAACTATTATGTGAGAGGGGTTTGGCCAGGATTATAGTCCTAACTATTATGTGAGAGGGGTTTGGCCAGGATTATAGTCCTAACTATTATGTGAGAGGGGTTTGGCCAGGATTATAGTCCTAACTATTATGTGAGAGGGGTTTGGCCAGGATTATAGTCTTAACTATTATGTGAGGGGGGTTTGGCCAGGATTATAGTCCTAACTATTATGTGAGAGGGGTTTGGCCAGGATTATAGTCCTAACTATTATGTGAGAGGGGTTTGGCCAGGATTATAGTCCTAACTATTATGTGAGAGGGGTTTGGCCAGGATTATGGTCCTAACTATTATGTGAGAGGGGTTTGGCCAGGATTATAGTCCTAACTATTATATGAGAGGGGTTTGGCCAGGATTATAGTCCTAACTATTATGTGAGAGGGGTTTGGCCAGGATTATAGTCCTAACTATTATGTGAGAGGGGTTTGGCCAGGATTATAGTCCTAACTATTATGTGAGGGGTTTGGCCAGGATTATAGTCCTAACTATTATGTGAGAGGGGTTTGGCCAGGATTATAGTCCTAACTATTATGTGAGAGGGGTTTGGCCAGGATTATAGTCCTAACTATTATGTGAGAGGGGTTTGGCCAGGATTATAGTCCTAACTATTATGTGAGAGGGGTTTGGCCAGGATTATAGTCCTAACTATTATGTGAGAGGGGTTTGGCCAGGATTATAGTCCTAACTATTATGTGAGAGGGGTTTGGCCAGGATTATAGTCCTAACTATTATGTGAGAGGGTTTGGCCAGGATTATAGTCCTAACTATTATGTGAGAGGGGTTTGGCCAAGATTATAGTCCTAACTATTATGTGAGAGGGGTTTGGCCAGGATTATAGTCCTAACTATTATGTGAGAGGGGTTTGGCCAGGATTATAGTCCTAACTATTATGTGAGAGGGGTTTGGCCAGGATTATAGTCCTAACTATTATGTGAGAGGGGTTTGGCCAGGATTATAGTCCTATCTATTATGTGAGAGGGGTTTGGCCAGGATTATAGTCCTAACTATTATGTGAGAGGGGTTTGGCCAGGATTATAGTCCTAACTATTATGTGAGAGGGGTTTGGCCAGGATTCAAATCAAATCAAATGTATTTATATAGCCCTTCGTATATCAGCTGATATCTCAAAGTGCTGTACAGAAACCCAGCCTAAAACCCCAAACAGCAAGCAATGCAGGTGTAGAAGCACGGTGGCTAGGAAAAACTCCCTAGAAAGGCCAAAACCTAGTAAGAAACCTAGAGAGGAACCAGGCTATGTGGGGTGATTATAATAGAACATGGCCAAGACGTTCAAATGTTCATAAATGACCAGCATGGTCGAATAATAATAAGGCAGAACAGTTGAAACTGGAGCAGCAGCACGGCCAGGTGGACTGGGGACAGCAAGGAGTCATCATGTCAGGTAGTCCTGGGGCATGGTCCTAGGGCTCAGGTCCTCCGAGAGAGAGAAAGAAAGAGAGAAAGAGAGAATTAGAGAATGCACACTTAGATTCACACAGGACACCGAATAGGGCAGGAGAAGTACTCCAGATATAACAAACTGACCCTAGCCCCCCCGACACAAACTACTGCAGCATACAGTGCCTTGCGAAAGTATTCGGCCCCCTTGAACTTTGCGACCTTTTGCCACATTTCAGGCTTCAAACATAAAGATATAAAACTGTATTTTTTTGTGAAGAATCAACAACAAGTGGGACACAATCATGAAGTGGAACGACATTTATTGGATATTTCAAACTTTTTTAACAAATCAAAAACTGAAAAATTGGGCGTGCAAAATTATTCAGCCCCCTTAAGTTAATACTTTGTAGCGCCACCTTTTGCTGCGATTACAGCTGTAAGTCGCTTGGGGTATGTCTCTATCAATTTTGCACATCGAGAGACTGACATTTTTTCCCATTCCTCCTTGCAAAACAGCTCGAGCTCAGTGAGGTTGGATGGAGAGCATTTGTGAACAGCAGTTTTCAGTTCTTTCCACAGATTCTCGATTGGATTCAGGTCTGGACTTTGACTTGGCCATTCTAACACCTGGATATGTTTATTTTTGAACCATTCCAATGTAGATTTTGCTTTATGTTTTGGATCATTGTCTTGTTGGAAGACAAATCTCCGTCCCAGTCTCAGGTCTTTTGCAGACTCCATCAGGTTTTCTTCCAGAATGGTCCTGTATTTGGCTCCATCCATCTTCCCATCAATTTTAACCATCTTCCCTGTCCCTGCTGAAGAAAAGCAGGCCCAAACCATGATGCTGCCACCACCATGTTTGACAGTGGGGATGGTGTGTTCAGCTGTGTTGCTTTTACGCCAAACATAACGTTTTGCATTGTTGCCAAAAAGTTCAATTTTGGTTTCATCTGACCAGAGCACCTTCTTCCACATGTTTGGTGTGTCTCCCAGGTGGCTTGTGGCAAACTTTAAATGACACTTTTTATGGATATCTTTAAGAAATGGCTTTCTTCTTGCCACTCTTCCATAAAGGCCAGATTTGTGCAATATACGACTGATTGTTGTCCTATGGACAGAGTCTCCCACCTCAGCTGTAGATCTCTGCAGTTCATCCAGAGTGATCATGGGCCTCTTGGCTGCATCTCTGATCAGTCTTCTCCTTGTATGAGCTGAAAGTTTAGAGGGACGGCCAGGTCTTGGTAGATTTGCAGTGGTCTGATACTCCTTCCATTTCAATATTATCGCTTGCACAGTGCTCCTTTGGGATGTTTAAAGTTTGGGAAATCTTTTTGTATCCAAATCCGGCTTTAAACTTCTTCACAGCAGTATCTCGGACCTGCCTGGTGTGTTCCTTGTTCTTCATGATGCTCTCTGCGCTTTTTACGGACCTCTGAGACTATCACAGTGCAGGTGCATTTATACGGAGACTTGATTACACACAGGTGGATTGTATTTATCATCATTAGTCATTTAGGTCAACATTGGATCATTCAGAGATCCTCACTGAACTTCTGGAGAGAGTTTGCTGCACTGAAAGTAAAGGGGCTGAATAATTTTGCACGCCCAATTTTTCAGTTTTTGATTTGTTAAAAAAGTTTGAAATATCCAATAAATGTCGTTCCACTTCATGATTGTGTCCCACTTGTTGTTGATTCTTCACAAAAAAATACAGTTTTATATCTTTATGTTTGAAGCCTGAAATGTGGCAATAGGTCGCAAAGTTCAAGGGGGCCGAATACTTTCGCAAGGCACTGTAAATACTGGAGGCTGAGGATTATAGTCCTAACTATTGTGTGAGTGGTTTGGCCAGGATTATAGTCCTAACTATTGTGAGTGGTTTGGCCAGGATTATAGTCCTAACTATTGTGTGTTACTGTTTTGGCCAGGATTATAGTCCTAACTATTGTGTGTGAGTGGTTTGGCACTCTGTAATTGGCCTATGTATTTGTCGGTGAAGGGTTTGGTCAGTCTATAGCTGTGAGTAATCTGTACTGTGTGGTTGGAGGATACTCAATTCCTACAGTATAGGCCTATAGCTGGAAGTACTGAATGGTTGGACGATTTCCAGGTGTATGAGTCGTTTGGCTGGTCCTAACCCTAGCTGGTGGTACTCTGTAGGATTGGACGATTCCCAGGTGTATGAGTCGTTTGGCTGGTCCTAACCCTAGCTGGTGGTACTCTGTAGGATTGGACGATTCCCAGGTGTATGAGTCGTTTGGCTGGTCCTAACCCTAGCTGGTGGTACTCTGTAGGATTGGACGATTCCCAGGTGTATGAGTCGTTTGGCTTCAGGAGACTGAAAAGATTTGGCGTGGGTCCCCAGATCCTCTAAAGGTTCTACAGCTGCACCATCAAGAGCATTCTGACTGGTTGCATCACCGCGTGGCATGGCAACTGCTACAGAGGGTAGTGTGAACAACCCAGGCCAAGCTTCCTGCCATCCAGGACCTATACAATAGGCGGTGTCAGAGGAAAGCCCATAAAATTGTCAGAGACTCCAGTCAGCCAAGTTATAGACTGTTCTCTCTGCTACCGCACGGAAACAGGTACCGGAGCGCCAAGTCTAGGACCAAAAGGCTCCTCAACAGCTTCTACCCCCAAGCCATTAGACTGCTGAACAATTCATAAAATCGCCACCAGACAAGTTACATTGACAACCCTCTCCCTTTTTGTACAAATGACCTCAAATGAGGTCATTCACCTCAACTAACCTGTACCCTCACACACTGACTCGTACCCGGGGCCGCCTGTATATACTGTAGCCTCGTTATTGTTATTCTTATTGTGTTACTTTTTATTATTACTTTTTTTATTTTAGTCTACTTGGTAAATATTTTCTTAACTCTTGAACTGCAGTGTTGGTTAAGGGCTTGTAAGTAAGCATTTGACGATAAAGTCTACGCTTGTATTCAGTGCGATGCGACAAATTAAGTTTGATTTGATTCCTATGGGTTAGGAGTGACCAGCCAATGATCAGAAACCATTGTCTTCTTCAAATTGGGTTGCCTGTGGTTTGTAAACCAAAGACTAAGGTAATATCCAGGAGCCAAGATAAATCCCTCCCCTCACCCATACCAACTCACTCAGAGAGCCCTTGTATTGCTGATGATTAACTCCGAGGATTACTCCCAGAGAGGATCAATAAACCCATCAACTTCGGGACACAATCACGACTAGAATGATGGAATTCAAGTTCCACCTTTTCAATAGCATAACACGTATGAAATTCAACTGAAAGTTAGTTTACAACATGTAAACCTCAGTTGAACATTTAATTTGGGAGGTAATTTCATCTGTTATACATACGTGTCAAGTCTTGAAACTCTGAAGAAAGACACAGTGATGCCGTAACGTTGGTAAATACCCAATAAATTACTGGGAGTCTGAGGAGGAGAGGCGAGAAGGATCGGAGGACCAATGCGCAGCGTGGTAAGTGTCCATGGTTTTTTAATAAGAGAAACTCAAACACGAACACAATGCAAAACAAGAAACGTGGCAAAACCCAAAACAGCCCTATCTGGTGCAGAGAACACAAAGACAGGAAACAACCACCCACCCAACACAAAAACAAGCTACCTAAATATGGTTCCCAATCAGAGACAATGACCAACACCTGCCTCTGATTGAGAACCATATCAGGCCAAACATAGAAATAGACAAACTAGACACACAACATAGAATGCCCAACCAGCTCATATCCTGACCAACACTAAAACAAGGAAAACACACTAATAACTATGGTCAGAACGTGCCTATCTTTATTTTGATAGTTTAACATCTCGAAATCTGACAAACGTGGCATATAATTAGGCTCCATTATTTTCTGTAATTTTGCACAAACTCAGAAATAACGCAGTGCCTTGTGGATCCACTCCCCTCTGAAGTCGGCAGCGTTGCTCGAACGATAGTGGTTCTTGGAGGGTCTATCTAATTGACACGTTCCATAATTGTCACTCCCTTGTGCACATGGTGGAGGGTAGAGGGGAAGGGAGTGATTTTTGTATTCAGCCAAAGATTTACAACAGGAAATTGATCCCAAGATCCACAACTGCAGTCAGGTCGAGACCGTGGTGAGGACGGTGAGCACGCAGATGAGTCTTCCTTAGATGGTTTCTGACAGTTTGTGCAGAAATTCTTCGGTTGTGGAAACCCAGAGTTTGCAATCCCGGGTGGTTTCTCTCAGACCATCCCGCAGGTGAAGAAGCCAGATATGGAGGTCCTGGGCTGGTGTGGTTACACGTGGTCTGTGGTTGTGAGGCCGGTTGGACGTACTACCAATTTCTCTAAAACGACTTTGAAGGGAATTTATTTATGGTAGAGAAATGAACATTCAATTATGAACATGAACATTCACATGAACAAATGAACATTCACGCCGCCAAACTTACCCTAGTAAATCTGACTATCCTACCGATCCTCGAATTCGGCGATGTCATCTACAAAATTGCTTCCAACACTCTACTCAGCAAACTGGATGCAGTTTATCACACAGTGCCATCCGTTTTGTCACTAAAGCACCTTATACCACCCACCACTGCGACTTGTATGCTCTAGTCGGCTGGCCCTCGCTACAAATTCGTCGCAAGACCCACTGGCTCCAGGTCATCTACAAGTCCATGCTAGGTAAAGCTCCGCCTTATCTCAGTTCACTGGTTACGATGGCAACACCCATCCGTAGCACGCGCTCCAGCAGGTGTATCTCACTGATCATCCCTAAAGCCAACACCTCATTTGGCCGCCTTTCGTTCCAGTTCTCTGCTGCCTGTGACTGGAACGAATTGCAAAAATCGCTGAAGTTGGAGACTTTTATCTCCCTCACCAACTTCAAACATCTGCTATCTGAGCAGCTAACCGATCGCTGCAGCTGTACATAGTCTATTGGTAAATAGCCCACCCATTTTCACCTACCTCATCCCCATACTGTTTTTATTTATTTATTTTTCTGCTCTTTTGCACACCAATATCTCTAACTGTACATAACCATCTGATCATTTATCACTCCAGTGTTAATCTGCATAATTGTAATTATTCGCCTACCTTCTCATGCCTTTTGCACACAATGTATATAGACTCCCCTTTTTTCTACTGTGTTATTGACTTGTTAATTGTTTACTCCATGTGTAACTCTGTGTTGTCTGTTCACACTGCTATGCCTTATCTTGGCCAGGTCGCAGTTGCAAATGAGAACTTGTTCTCAACTAGCCTACCTGGTTAAATAAAGGTGAAATAAAAATTTTGTAAAAAAAAATCTGGCAACAGCTCTGGTGGACAATCTTGCAGTCAGCGTGCCAATTGCACACTCCCTCAAAACTTGAGATATCTGTGGCATTGTGTTGAGTGCAAGTTGCGTTGTGTAACGGCAGCCTGAAGACTATAAATGCTAAAGATTCTTAATTCTAAAGACTCTAAATTCCAAAGACTCTAAATTCTAAACATTTCGAATTCTGAACATTCTAGACTCTAAAGATTTCCTATTACTATTCTATTGGTGGAGGTTTTATGAACCAGTAGCCTAAAAAACAGAAACAGAGCTTTCTTTCCACCATGAGTTATAGTCTCTGTTTAGAGTGGATTGAGGATTGCTCCTTGTTCCCAATTCATCAGAAGGACCTAATACAATCTCAGGGCAGGAGGCCCCAAATCCTCAGCACTATTTATCAGGCCAATGTCAGCCCTTCTACCTCATCCATCCACAGCACCCATGGGGGATTCAACACATATTCAGACCTTCAGACCATTCATTCTGTCTGTGTGTGTGTGTGTGTGTGTGTGTGTGTGTGTGTGTGTGTGTGTGTGTGTGTGTGTGTGTGTGTGTGTGTGTGTGTGTGTGTGTGTGTGTGTGTGTGTGTGTGTGTGTGTGTGTGTGTGTGTGTGTGTGTGTGTGTGTGTGTAGGGTTGGGTAGGTTACTTTCTAAATTTTTTAAAGTTACCTGTCCAAAATTGTAATCATTAATTTAACTTTGTTTGTGTTTGTGAACAGAGCCCCAGGACCAGATTGCTTATGGGACTCTTCTCCAGGTTCATCTCTCTGTAGGTGATGGCTTTGTTATGGAAGGTTTAGGAATCGATTCCTTTTAGGTAGTCTCTTTCTCTCTCGCTCACTCTCTCCCCCCTCTCTATCTCACTCTCCTCCTCCCTCACTTCCTTTTAGGTAGTGTCTCTCTCTCTCTCTCTCTCTCTCTCTCTCTCTCTCACTCTCCCCCTCCCTTTCCCCCTCCCTCACTTCCTTTTAGGTAGTCTCTCTCTCTCTCTCCCTCCTTCTCTCTCTCTCTCTCTCTCTCTCTCTCTCTCTGTAGAAAGAGAGGGAACTGGAAGTAGAGGAACTCTTTGAGCTTCAATATCTGACGCTCGGTCGTTGCTCTTTCGGCTTCACACTGTGATGACCAAGGTGCCTAGTAATCACTACAGTGGCTATGTCGGTGACCTAACTTGGATTTTCCTGATCAGTTCTGAAGTTTAGTGGAAATGTGTTACGGTGCGTGAATGAGGACCCAAAAGCGAATCAACTTAAACAGAGCTTCTTTAATTACCAAACATAGGTAGGCTCAGATGGACCGGCAGATTCCGACAGGACAGGACAAGGTTACAGCAAACATGACGACAGTCTGGTTTAGGCATGAATGACACAAACAAACAAGAATCCGACAAGGACAGGAGCAGAAACAGAGAGAGATATTGGGACCTAATCAGAGGGAAAAAAGGGAACAGGTGGGGAACGGGGTGAATGGGTAGTTAGAGGAGACAAGGGACAGCTGGGGGAAAGCGGGGGAGAAAAGGTAACCTAACACGACCAGCAGAGGGAGACAGGGTGAAGGGAAAGGACAGAGACAAGACAACATGACAGTACATGACAGTACCCCCCCACTCACCGAGCGCCTCCTGGCGCACTCGAGGAGGAAACCTGGCGGCAACGGAGGAAATCATCAATCAGCGCACGGTCCAGCACGTCCCGAGAGGGAACCCAACTCCTCTCCTCAGGACCGTACCCCTCCCAGTCAACTAGGTACTGATGACCACGGCCCCGAGGACGCATGTCCAAGATTTTACGGACCCTGTAGATAGGTGCGCCCTCGACAAGGATGGGGGGGGGGGGGGGAAGACGAGCGGGGGCGCGAAGAACGGGCTTAACACAGGAGACATGGAAGACCGGGTGGACGCGACGAAGATATCGCGGAAGAAGAAGTCGCACTGCGACAGGATTAATGACCTGAGAGATACGGAATGGACCAATGAACCGCGGGGTCAACTTGCGAGAAGCCGTCTTAAGGGGAAGGTTCTGAGTGGAGAGCCAAACTCTCTGACCGCGACAATATCTAGGGCTCTTAGTTCTACGCTTATTAGCAGCTCTCACAGTCTGCGCCCTATAACGGCAAAGTGCAGACCTGACCCTCTTCCAGGTGCGCTCGCAACGTTGGACAAAAGCCTGAGCGGAGGGGACGCTGGACTCGGCGAACTGAGATGAGAACAGCGGAGGCTGGTACCCGAGGCTACTCTGAAAAGGAGATAGCCCGGTCGCAGACGAAGGAAGCGAGTTGTGGGCGTATTCTGCCCAGGGGAGCTGTTCTGACCAAGACGCAGGGTTGCGAAAAGAAAGACTGCGTAAGATGCGACCAATAGTCTGATTGGCCCGTTCTGCTTGACCGTTAGACTGGGGGTGAAAGCCGGAAGAGAGACTGACGGAAGCCCCAATCAAACGGCAAAACTCCCTCCAAAATTGAGACGTGAATTGCGGACCTCTGTCCGAAACGACGTCTGACGGAAGGCCATGAATTCTGAAAACATTCTCGATGATGATTTGTGCCGTCTCTTTAGCAGAAGGAAGCTTAGCAAGGGGAATGAAATGAGCCGCCTTAGAGAACCTATCGACAACCGTAAGAATAACAGTCTTCCCCGCTGACGAAGGCAGTCCGGTGACAAAATCTAAGGCGATGTGAGACCACGGTCGAGAGGGAATAGGAAGCGGCCTGAGACGGCCGGCAGGAGGAGAGTTACCGGACTTAGTCTGCGCGCAGACCGAACAAGCAGCCACGAAACGACGCGTGTCATGCTCCCGGGTGGGCCACCAGAAACGCTGGCGAATGGAAGCAAGCGTACCCCGAACGCCAGGGTGGCCGGCTAACTTGGCAGAGTGAGCCCACTGAAGAACGGCCAGACGAGTAGGAACGGGAACGAAAAGAAGGTTCCTAGGACAAGCGCGCGGCGACGGAGTTTGAGTGAGTGCTTGCTTTACCTGCCTCTCAATTCCCCAGACAGTCAACCCGACAACACGCCCCTCAGGGAGAATCCCCTCGGGGTCAGTGGAGGCTACTGAAGAACTGAAGAGACGAGACAAAGCATCAGGCTTGGTGTTCTTAGAGCCCGGACGATAAGAAATCACGAACTCGAAACGAGCGAAAAACAGCGCCCAACGCGCCTGACGCGCATTAAGTCGTTTGGCAGAA
Source organism: Oncorhynchus mykiss (assembly GCF_057628025.1). NCBI lineage: Eukaryota > Metazoa > Chordata > Actinopteri > Salmoniformes > Salmonidae > Oncorhynchus > Oncorhynchus mykiss. The sequence goes on from NC_143029.1 coordinate 6,613,506, forward strand.
CGGATGTACTCAAGGTTCCTATGGTCAGTCCAAACGACAAAAGGAACGGTCGCCCCCTCCAACCACTGTCGCCATTCGCCTAGGGCTAACCGGATGGCGAGCAGTTCGCAGTTACCCACATCATAGTTACGTTCCGACGGCGACAGGCGATGAGAAAAATACGCGCATGGGTGGACCTTGTCGTCAGAGAGGGAGCGCTGAGAAAGGATGGCTCCCACTCCCACCTCTGACGCGTCAACCTCGACAACGAACTGTCTAGAGACGTCAGGTGTAACAAGGATAGGAGCGGATGTAAAACGATTCTTGAGGAGATCAAAAGCTCCCTGGGCGGAAACGGACCACTTAAAGCACGTCTTGACAGAAGTAAGGGCTGTGAGAGGAGCTGCCACCTGACCGAAATTACGGATGAAACGACGATAGAAGTTCGCGAAGCCGAGAAAGCGCTGCAGCTCGACGCGTGACTTAGGGACGGGCCAATCAATGACAGCTTGGACCTTAGCGGGATCCATCTTAATGCCTTCAGCGGAAATAACAGAACCGAGAAATGTGACGGAGGAGGCATGAAAAGTGCACTTCTCAGCCTTCACAAAAAGACAATTCTCTAAAAGGCGCTGGAGGACACGTCGAACGTGCTGAACATGAATCTGGAGTGACGGTGAAAAAATCAGGATATCGTCAAGGTAAACGAAAACAAAGATGTTCAGCATGTCTCTCAGGACATCATTGACTAATGCCTGAAAGACAGCTGGAGCGTTAGCGAGGCCGAAAGGAAGAACCCGGTATTCAAAGTGCCCTAACGGAGTGTTAAACGCTGTCTTCCACTCGTCCCCCTCCCTGATGCGCACGAGATGGTAAGCGTTACGAAGGTCCAACTTAGTGAAAAACCTGGCTCCCTGCAGGATCTCGAAGGCTGAAGACATAAGAGGAAGCGGATAACGATTCTTCACTGTTATGTCATTCAGCCCTCGATAATCTATGCAGGGGCGCAGAGACCCGTCCTTCTTCTTGACAAAAAAAAACCCCGCTCCGGCGGGAGAGGAGGAGGGGACTATGGTACCGGCGTCAAGAGCTACAGACAAATAATCTTCGAGAGCCTTACGTTCGGGAGCCGACAGAGAGTATAGTCTACCCCGGGGGGGGGTGGTTCCCGGAAGGAGATCAATACTACAATCATACGACCGGTGTGGAGGAAGAGAGGTGGCCCTGGACCGACTGAACACCGTGCGCAGATCGTGATATTCCTCCGGCACCCCTGTCAAATCACCAGGCTCCTCCTGTGAAGAAGAGACAGAGGAAACAGGAGGGATAGCAGACATTAAACATTTCACATGACAAGAGACGTTCCAGGAGAGGATAGAATTACTAGACCAATTAATGGAAGGATTATGACAAACTAGCCAGGGATGGCCCAAAACAACAGGTGTAAAAGGTGAACGAAAAATTTAAAAAGAAATGGTTTCACTATGATTACCAGAAACAGTGAGGGTTAAAGGTAGCGTCTCACGCTGAATCCTGGGGAGAGGACTACCATCCAGGGCGAACAAGGCCGTGGGCTCCTTTAACTGTCTGAGAGGAATGTCATGTTCCCGAGCCCAGGTCTCGTCCATAAAACAGCCCTCCGCCCCAGAGTCTATTAAGGCACTGCAGGAAGCTGACGAACCGGTCCAGCGTAGATGGACCGACAAGGTAGTGCAGGATCTTGAAGGAGAGACAGGAGTAGTAGCGCTCACCAGTAGCCCTCCGCTTACTGACGAGCTCTGGCCTTTTACTGGACATGAAGTGACAAAATGACCAGCGGAACCGCAATAGAGACAGAGGCGGTTGGTGATTCTCCGTTCCCTCTCCTCAGTCGAGATGCGGATACCTCCCCGCTGCATGGGCTCAGCACCCGAGCCGGCAGAGGAAGATGGTAGTGATGCGGAGAGGGAGGCGACGGAGAGCGCGAGCTCCTTTCCACGAGCTCGGTGACGAAGATCAACTCGTCGCTCAATGCGAATAGCGAGTTCAATCAAGGAATCCACGCTGGAAGGAACCTCCCGGGAGAGAATCTCATCCTTTACCTCTGCGCGGAAACCCTCCAGAAGACGAGCGAGCAAGGCCGGCTCGTTCCAGCCACTGGAGACAGCAAGAGTGCGAAACTCAATAGAGTAGTCTGTTATGGATCGATTGCCTTGACATAGGGAAGACAGGGCCCTGGAAGCCTCCTCCCCAAAAACAGATCGATCAAAAACCCGTATCATCTCCTCCTTAAAGTCTTGATACTGGTTAGTACACTCAGCCCTTGCCTCCCAGATTGCCGTGCCCCACTCACGAGCCCGTCCAATAAGGAGAGATATGACGTAGGCGACACGAGCAGTGCTCCTGGAGTAAGTGTTGGGCTGGAGAGAAAACACAATATCACACTGGGTGAGGAACGAGCGGCATTCAGTGGGCTCCCCAGAGTAACACGGCGGGTTATTGATTCTGGGCTCCGGAGATTCGAAAGCCCTGGAAGTGGCCGGTGGATCGAGGCGGAGATGGTGAACCTGTTCTGTGAGGTTGGAGACTTGGGTGGCCAGGGTCTCAACGGCATGTCGAGCAGCAGACAATTCCTGCTTGTGTCTGCCTAGCATCGCTCCCTGGATCTCGACGGCTGAGTGGAGAGGATCCGAAGTCGCTGGGTCCATTCTTGGTCGGATTCTTCTGTTACGGTGCGTGAATGAGGACCCAAAAGCGAATCAACTTAAACAGAGCTTCTTTAATTACCAAACATAGGTAGGCTCAGATGGACCGGCAGATTCCGACAGGACAGGACAAGGTTACAGCAAACATGACGACAGTCTGGTTTAGGCATGAATGACACAAACAAACAAGAATCCGACAAGGACAGGAGCAGAAACAGAGAGAGATATTGGGACCTAATCAGAGGGAAAAAAGGGAACAGGTGGGGAACGGGGTGAATGGGTAGTTAGAGGAGACAAGGGACAGCTGGGGGAAAGCGGGGGAGAAAAGGTAACCTAACACGACCAGCAGAGGGAGACAGGGTGAAGGGAAAGGACAGAGACAAGACAACATGACAGTACATGACAAAATGGCCAAACTGGAACTGGTACTTTGGTCTCCCCTGTTTTCTTGGTGTTAGAGGGCGTCGTCTCGTGGCCAAAACTATCGCCAAAAAACAAAGACTGTTCTGCCAAGTTGTTCTTGGGAGTTATTAGAGGAAGGAAAGAGAGGAAGTCTCTATATCGTTTTCTCACTTGATTATCTTACCTAGTTCTTTTCTGATGATATAATTTTAGCTCTTTTGTAGCTTTATCAACTATTCGTGTGTGTTCTATACCTGTTCTATACCTGTTCTATACCTGTTCTATACCTGTTCTATACCTGTTCTATACCTGTTCTATACCACTTCTCTGTCTGTAGACTTTACAGATGCTCCCCACCTCTTGGTTGAAACCCTTTCTAATTTAGTTTACCCTGGGCACGCAACCCATGTGGAAATCCTGATCTCTAACTGCTGATCTGCGATCAAGAACACCAAGTTCATCTCAGCCTATGCTGTCCTTCAGTCCCTGACAGAGACATGGATCACCCCCAGAGAACCAGCAGCAGCTCGCTCATACGTGTGTTAGGGGCGACTCCCCACTTGCGATTGGTCCCCCAAAAAATATATTATAGATATAATATTACATTATTCATGGTTTGTTTTAAATGCTAATAAAAGTGTGTACATTTTCCAGTTTTCAAACATACAGTATATTGTTCAAAACAAGCTGTTAAATTACTTACTACTCTGCCCCTCTGCCTCGTAGGCATGTAGGTCATGTGAACATTGCTTACATTTTTTTGCCAGGTATTTGCTATGAGGGGGAACTGCCCCAATTAAAATCACAGCTCAGCTAAGCTGTACTTGACTGGCCTGGTTATAAGTGTTTCCCGAAATAGTTGCTGGAACCGTGCTGTAAAGGACAATGTTAAGAGAGAATATCTGATTTAAAACAAAAGACAGAAGGGCCATGCACTACATGACCAAAGGTACGTAGACACCTGCACATCGAACATGCTATAACAGCCTCCACTCTTCTGGGAAGGCTTTCCACTAGATATTGGAATATTGCTGTGGGGACTTGCTTCCATTCAGCCACAAGAGCATTAGTGAGGTCGGACACTGATGTTGGGCGATTAGGCCTGGCTCGCAGCCGGCGTTCCAATTCATCTTAAAGGTGTTCAATGGGGTTGAGGTCAGGGCTCTGTAAAGGTCAGTCAAGTTCTTCCAAACCTATCTCGACAAACCATTTTGGCATTGCGAATGGTCATCTTAGGCTTGTGTACGGCGGCCATTTTTAGATGGCTCTGCGGTTTTTAGATGGCTCTGCAGTTTTTAGATGGCTCTGAGGTTTTTAGATGGCTCTGCAGTTTTTAGATGGCTCTGCAGTTTTTAGATGGCTCTGCGGTTTTTAGATGGCTCTGCGGTTTTTAGATGGCTCTGCAGTTTTTAGATGGCTCTGCAGTTTTTAGATTGCTCTGCGGTTTTTAGATGGCTCTGCAGTTTTTAGATGGCTCTGAGGTTTTTAGATGGCTCTGCAGTTTTTAGATGGCTCTGCGGTTTTTAGATGGCTCTGCAGTTTTTAGATGGCTCTGCAGTTTTTAGATGGCTCTGAGGTTTTTAGATGGCTCTGCAGTTTTTAGATGGCTCTGCGGTTTTTAGATGGCTCTGCAGTTTTTAGATGGCTCTGCAGTTTTTAGATGGCTCTGCGGTTTTTAGATGGCTCTGCGGTTTTTAGATGGCTCTGAGGTTTTTAGATGGCTCTGCAGTTTTTAGATGGCTCTGCGGTTTTTAGATGGCTCTGCGGTTTTTAGATGGCTCTGCGGTTTTTAGATGGCTCTGAGGTTTTTAGATGGCTCTGCGGTTTTTAGATGGCTCTGAGGTTTTTAGATGGCTCTGAGGTTTTTAGATGGCTCTGAGGTTTTTAGATGGCTCTGAGGTTTTTAGATGGCTCTGAGGTTTTTAGATGGCTCTGCAGTTTTTAGATGGCTCTGCGGTTTTTAGATGGCTCTGCGGTTTTTAGATGGCTCTGCAGTTTTTGATGAGTTGTTTTGATATGTTCTTATTAAAATATTTCTAAATTGATGTTACCAAAATGTGTTGTGATAAAACGTACAATACAGCATCTAATACAGAGGCCCTCTGATAGGGGAGAGCCTCGCTGGTGGTGTGGAGGCAGTGGAGAACACGGAGGACCTTCTCCACTGCGGTACCCAGTTGAGCCAGATGGTCGTGTTGTACAGTGCCTTGCGAAAGTATTCGGCCCCCTTGAACTTTGCGACCTTTTGCCACATTTCAGGCTTCAAACATAAAGATATAAAACTGTATTTTTTTTTGAAGAATCAACAACAAGTGGGACACAATCATGAAGTGGAACGACATTTATTGGATATTTCAAACTTTTTTAACAAATCAAAAACTGAAAAATTGGGCGTGCAAAATGATTCAGCCCCCTTAAGTTAATACTTTGTAGCGCCACCTTTTGCTGCGATTACAGCTGTAAGTCGCTTGGGGTATGTCTCTATCAGTTTTGCACATCGAGAGACTGAAATTTTTCCCCATTCCTCCTTGCAAAACAGCTCGAGCTCAGTGAGGTTGGATGGAGAGCATTTGTGAACAGCAGTTTTTAGTTCTTTCCACAGATTCTCGATTGGATTCAGGTCTGGACTTTGACTTGGCCATTCTAACACCTGGATATGTTTATTTTTGAACCATTCCATTGTAGATTTTGCTTTATGTTTTGGATCATTGTCTTGTTGGAAGACAAATCTCCGTCCCAGTCTCAGGTCTCCATCAGGTTTTCTTCCAGAATGGTCCTGTATTTGGCTCCATCCCATCTTCCCATCAATTTTAACCATCTTCCCTGTCCCTGCTGAAGAAAAGCAGGCCCAAACCATGATGCTGCCACCACCATGTTTGACAGTGGGGATGGTGTGTTCAGCTGTGTTGCTTTTACGCCAAACATAACGTTTTGCATTGTTGCCAAAAAGTTCAATTTTGGTTTCATCTGACCAGAGCACCTTCTTCCACATGTTTGGTGTGTCTCCCAGGTGGCTTGTGGCAAACTCTAAACTACACTTTTTATGGATATCCTTAAGAAATGGCTTTCTTCTTGCCACTCTTCCATTTGCAGTGGTCTGATACTCCTTCCATTTCAATATTATCGCTTGCACAGTGCTCCTTGGGATGTTTAAAGCTTGGGAAATCTTTTTGTATCCAAATCCGGCTTTAAACTTCTTCACAACAGTATCTCGGACCTGCCTGGTGTGTTCCTTGTTCTTCATGATGCTCTCTGCGCTTTTGACGGACCTCTGAGACTATCACAGTATTACAGTATCACAGTAATTTTGCACGCCTAATTTTTCCGTTTTTGATTTGTTAAAAAAGTTTGAAATATCCAATAAATGTCGTTCCACTTCATGATTGTGTCCCACTTGTTGTGGATTCTTCACAAAAAAAAATACAGTTTTATATCTTTATGTTTGAAGCCTGAAATGTGGCAAAAGGTTGCAAAGTTCAAGGGGGCCGAATACTTTCGCAAGGCACTGTAGATGACCCTGTTCCTTGTCCTTCTGGAAGATGGGTTTATCCGTTATGCTGCTTGCAAGGTAACATCCTGTAACACCCTGGGAGTCAGGAAGCAGGTGCAGAAGGTCAGTTTAATAATGACTCAATGCAGATGACCAGAACGTGAGAGAAATCAATACTCCCTAATGACTGTTGTTTACTGAGGGCTAAATAACGGGGGAATAATCAGGGATATAATGATGACCAGGTGTGCGTAATGACGGGGAGCAGGTGTGCGTAATGACTGTTGCCAGGGTCAGTGGTTAGTAGACCAGCGCTGGAGAGAGGGAGAGAGAGCGGGAGTTAACGTGACAGTAACGCACCAGGTCCATATGAAATGAAATAATTGTATTTAACAAATGGCAGATGGACAGCTTTAAATTATCTTTGTCATCATTGGACAGATTGTATAAGCCTGCAGTTGGAGCATATGGTTCTATAGAGCCCATTTATCCAAACACTGGTTTATTTTTATATTCTCTGTGAAGATCAGAAATGTAGTGTTTTGATGTTTGTGTTTCAGGTGCAGGCGTTGCATGAGCCTGGTTATAAACCCATCCTGCTGATGGGTCCAGGAAGGGTAATGAGCAGTGGGGTAACATTGTCACAACATTGGATCCAGTTGAAGTGGGCCCACACAAATTCACTTTAAAATAGATGGTCTGTCTCTTAGTGCCTTCTTAAAAGTAAGTCAGATTCTGTATATTGAAATTAAAGAAATCAGAGCTTGACACCCTGCATGTAAAAAAATTACATTTATTGGAAAACTAGGTTGATAATTTACTGGTATGTGAATAACCAACCAGCCCTTAAGTCCTTTAGCCTACATTTTATTATGTTTATTATGTAACCCTTTAACCCGTTAGCTGGCTAACGTTAGCTAGGCTAGGGCGTGGGGTTAGGGTTAGCTAGGCTAGGGCGTGGGGTTAGGGTTAGCTAGGCTAGGGCGTGGGGTTAGGGTTAGCTAGGCTAGGGCGTGGGGTTAGGGTTAGCTAGGCTAGGGCGTGGGGTTAGGGTTAGCTAGGCTAGGGCGTGGGGTTAGGGTTAGCTAGGCTAGGGCGTGGGGTTAGGGTTAGCTAGACTAGGGCGTGGGGTTAGGGTTAGCTAGGCTAGGGCGTGGGGTTAGGGTTAGCTAGACTAGGGCGTGGGGTTAGGGTTAGCTAGGCTAGGGCGTGGGGTTAGGGTTAGCTAGACTAGGGCGTGGGGTTAGGGTTAGCTAGGCTAGGGCGTGGGGTTAGGGTTAGCTAGGCTAGGGCGTAGGGTTAAGGTTAGCTAGGCTAGGGCGTGGGGTTAGGGTTAGCTAGGCTAGGGCGTGGGGTTAGGGTTAGCTAGACTAGGGCGTGGGGTTAGGGTTAGCTAGACTAGGGCGTGGGGTTAGGGTTAGCTAGACTAGGGCGTGGGGTTAGGGTTAGCTAGGCTAGGGCGTGGGGTTAGGGTTAAGTGAAGTTGTCCGTGATGAGATTCGAAATCAAGACGTTTGTGTTATACGCCCACCCATTCACCCCGACCAACCACCCTTCTTTAGTTTTACCCTTAAGTAACCATCTGTCTTATGTAACCATACCAAACGTAACACGTCATACTAATTTGAGCGTCCCGGTGTCCTATGTTAAGTGTTGTCTATGAGACCAGGCTATGTAGTGGTACGTCACCTATCCATGACTCTCTGGGCTTTTGTGACACAACCCAGGCTCCTTGTAGATTTAAAATGGTCTAAAATGAATAATTACATCAAGTGTCTTAACGATAGAATTAGCTTTTAGGAAAACAGCGACACTACTCGCCCCGTGCCTTTGTTTTTGTTTTGTTGTTGAAACAGAGGAGAGGAGGGTCTGGCGGCGAGGTACAACGGGGGACGATTTTGGGAAACTCGACGTTAGGCTACGTGCCGCCCTTTTATTTGTACATTTTATTGTCAAAGACGATTTATGCTATTAGGTTCTCGCATACATTTGACCATGCTATGATACCCAGTGGTGTAAAGTATTACTTATCGTATCTGTACTTTACTTTACTATTTATGTTTTTGACAACTTTTACTTCACTACATTCCTAAAGAAAATACAGTGTTTTTTACTCCATTTTCCCTGCCACCCAAAAGTACTCGTTCATGCAAGAGAACATCCCTGGTCCTCCCTACTGCCTCTGATCTGGCAGACTCACTTAACATAAATTATTTGTTTGTAAATTCATGTCTGAGTGTTGGAGTGTGCTCCTGACTATCCGTAAATAAATTTTAAAAAACTAGAAAATCGTGCCGTCTGGTTTGCTTTATGTAATATAAGGAATTTGAATGAATTAATACTTTTACTTTGTATATTAAAACTTCTTAGTGATAGGGTGGAGTATTTTCACGTCTGGATGAAAAGTGTGCCCAAAGTAAACTGCCTGCTACTCAGGCCCAGAAGCTACTATATGCATATAATAATGCATATATAATAATGATCGATTTGGATAGAAGACATTCTAAAGTTTCTAAAACTGTTAAAATACTGTCTGTGAGTGTAACAGAACTGATTTGGCGAAACCCCAAGGCCAAACCATCCAGGGGAAGAAAAAACAATTGAGGTCATAGTTTTTCCCATCAATTTTCTATTGAAAGCCCTATTTTAATAGGAACCTGGCTGCAGTTCCTATGGCTTCCACTAGATGTCAACAGTCTTTAGAAATTGGTTGGTGTTTTTCTTATGAGAAATGAAGAAGAAGTAGGGCTGTTCTTTGTGAGTGTCACTCCAGATGGAGGTAGGCTATACCCAGAGTAATGGCCAGAGAACACTATGGTGTTGGTGGGATGAGTGAATGTCTATAGCAAATACACGGTTCTATCATTCCTATATCCCACTGTGAATATGTGTTCCAATGTGGAGAATATTGGTACTGATCTGAAGATGGATGATCACCCAGTACTGTTAATATAATAAGTATTAAAGACAAAACCTGGTTTAGTTGTGCCTTCCACAGTCCAACATTACAGACGGGCAGAAAAATACTGATCAAGACGGGTTCTGCTGAACCACCGTCCCAGCCATTCTCTTCCAGGAACTGATCAAGACGGGTTCTGCTGAACCACCGTCCCAGCCATTCTCTTCCAGGAGCTGATCAAGACGGGTTCTGCTGAACCACCGTTCCAGCCATTCTCTTCCAGGAGCTGATCAAGACGGGTTCTGCTGAACCACCGTTCCAGCCATTCTCTTCCAGGAGCTGATCAAGACGGGTTCTGCTGAACCACCGTCCCAGCCATTCTCTTCCAGGAGCTGATCAAGACGGGTTCTGCTGAACCACCGTCCCAGCCATTCTCTTCCAGGAGCTGATCAAGACGGGTTCTGCTGAACCACCGTTCCAGCCATACTCTTCCAGGAGCTGATCAAGACGGGTTCTGCTGAACCACCGTCCCAGCCATTCTCTTCCAGGAGCTGATCAAGACGGGTTCTGCTGAACCACCGTTCCAGCCATTCTCTTCCAGGAGCTGATCAAGACGGGTTCTGCTGGACCACCGTCCCAGCCATACTCTTCCAGGAACTGATCAAGACGGGTTCTGCTGAACCACCGTCCCAGCCATACTCTTCCAGGAACTGATCAAGACGGGTTCTGCTGGACCACCGTCCCAGCCATTCTCTTCCAGGAGCTGATCAAGACGGATACTATGGAGGGAACCTGAGATGATGCAGGAGAGTAATGACCTGCAGTACTCGAGTCGGGAGGAGATGAATGAACGGGCAGTTTGATGAAAAAGCTTAGATTTTTATGTCAGATGGTCCAACACCATCCTCAGAGAATTGCTTTATTTTTGGTGTAATTCTCATTTCTAGATAAGGCTTGAAATACCAGATAAAGTATTGCTATGTAACAAGATGGTGCAAAACACAGGGCCTTAATTATAGACAACCCATGTTCCTGGGAAGCGCTAGGCCACTCAAGCTCACAGAACGGGACCGCCGAGTGCTGAAGTGCGTAATAATTGTCTGTCCTCGGTTGCAACACTCACTACCGAGTTCCAAACTCACTCTGGAAGCAGATGGATGCATGCTATAGAATGTTGTAGTGTCATGTTAATGGGGTTCTAACATGGCTGTAAAATAATGTTGTAGTGTCATGTTAATGGGGTTCTAACATGGCTGCTATAGAATGTTGTTGTGTCATGCTAATGCATCATAATGCAGAAACCTTAATGTTTCAGGCTTTCTAAATACATGGCTCTGGGTGTGAGTGTGAGTGTGTGTGTGGGTAGGGGGGGGGGGTAGATTGGTGACATGTACAAAATGAGCTCTTACAGAGCCTGATGTCTCACGTCACTCTGCCCGTCTTATAATCACTGTCTACTTTCCTCAGGAAGATTGGCAGTGTGCACGTTAGTGTGCACGTTAGAGAGACAAAAACCTTCAATAATATGATAGGATAGATGTGAGATAGAGAGAGCATGAAAGTGAGAGGGAGTGTTGTGAATATGGATAGTGCCCTTGGGGAAGAATTCAGACTTTTTCCACATTTTGTTACGCTACAGCATTACTGTAAAATTCATTAAATTAATTAAATTCCTCAGCAATCTACACACAATACCCTATAATAACATAGAGAAAACAGGTATTTAGAAATGTTTGCAAATGTATTAAAATTAAAAAACAGAAACATCTCATTTACATAAGTATTACGACCCTTTGCTATGAGAATTGAAACTGAGCTTCCTGTTTCCTGTTTCCATTGATCATACCTTGGGATGTTTTTACAACTTGATTGGAGTCCACCTGTTGTAAGTTCAATTGATTGGACATGATTTGGAAAGGCACACACCTGTCTATATAAGGTCTCACAGTTGAGTGTGCATGTCAAAACAAAAACAAAGCCGCGAGGTCGAAGGAATTGTCCGGAGAGCTCTGAGACAGGATTGTGCCGAGGCACAGTTCCGGGGAATGGTACCAAAACCTTTCTGCAGCATTGAAGGTCCCCAAGAACAAAGTGGCCTCCATCATTCTGAAATGGAAGAAGTTTGGAACCACCAAGACTTTTCCTAGAGCTGGCCATCCAGCCAAACTGAGCAATAGGGGGAGAAGGGCTTTGGTCAGGGAGGTGACCAAGAACACGATGGTCACTCTGACAGAGCTCCAGTTCCTTTGTTGAGATGGCAGAACAATCCAGAAGGACAATCATCTCTGCAGCACTCCACTAATCAGACCTTTATGGTCGAGTGGCCAGACGGAAACCACTCCTCAGTAAAAGGCACATGACAGCCTGCTTGTAGTTTGTCAAAAGGCACCTAAAGACTCTCAGACCATGAGAAACAAGATTATCTGGTCTGATGAAACCAAGATTGAACTCTTCGGCCTGAATGCTAAGCGTCACATCTGGAGTAAACATGGCACCATCCCTGCAGTGAAGCATGGTGGTGGCAGCATCATGCTGTGGGGATGTTTTTCAGCTGCAGGGACTGGGAGACTAGTCAGGATTGAGGGAAAGATGAACAGAGAAAAATACAGGGAGATCCTTGATGAAAACCTGCTCCAAAACTCTCAGGACCTCAGACTTGGGCGAAGGTTCACCTTCCAACAGGACAACGACCCTAAGCACACGCTTCGGGATAAGTCTCTGAATGTCATTGATTGGCCCAGCCAGATCCCGGACTTGAACCCAATCGAACATCTCTGGAGTGACCTGAAAATAGCTGTGCAGTGACGCACCCCATCCAACCTGACAGAGCTTGAGGGGATCTGCAGAGAAGAATGGAAGAAAGTCCCCAAATACAGGTGTGCCACGTTTGTAGTGTCATACCCAAGAAGAAAAGGCTGTATTCACTGCCAAAGGTTGTCTCAACAAAGTGCTGAGTAAAAGGTTTGAATATTTACATACATTTCATATTTCAGTTATTATTTTTAATAAATTAGCACAAATTTCTAAAAAACGGTTTTCACTTTGTAATTATGTGTAGATTGATGAGGGGGGGGAAAAATCTATATAATACATTTTAGAATAAGGCTGTAACGTAACAAAATTGAGAGAGAGGGATACAAGAGATGGAGAAAGAGGGAGTTATAAAAGAGATAGAGAGAGAGAAAGAGAGAGAGAGTTATTAAAATAGAGAGAGAGAGAAAAGGAAGAGAGAGACAATTCATTAATTTGTAGAGTGCTGTTCAGACAAGGTCCTTCAGGTGATCCTCTTAACAGCCATTTAGGAGTACCTCTATCTCAGCACCCATCTTTAAAGAGTCTGGGTGTGTTAGCGTGAGATAGTGTGTGTGCACTTGCATATGTGTGAGTGTGTGTGTGCGTGTGCATTAAGGAACCCAATCTCACCACTTATCTTTAAAGAGGTATTTGATGATGGAGTGGGAGAGAGGGAAGGTAAGGAAATGTGTTAGGGAGAGTTCCCAATCCCCGGCATCTGTTACTGACGACTAGTGATCGTTTCTTTCAGCTTCACACGTGACACGGTAGGCGCCTGTAATGCTTTAAACAGAACGCTAGAGGCGACAATGTTTTGGGGAGCAAGCACATCCCGTGTGGATGTGTCAATCAAACCAGTAGCCTGCTAACAAGCTAGAATGTAGGTATATTTCGCACTTTAGCAGACTTTAAATTGTTTTTTTTATTGATGTAGCTGAGTACTGAGTTATTTAGCCTTTCATTATTACCTAATTTAATGACAGTGAATTTTCCAACGTACAAGTTCAAAACAATACTAAAGCTATCTATAGTTAGGACCACTCAAAATAAAACTGAGGGAAGAAATTAAATCTACTTTCACCCCTGTTCTAAACCTAACTTTAAACCTAACTTTAAACCTAACTCTAAACCTAACCTTAAACCTAAACTTCGGCCTCCCGGGTGGCGCAGTGGTTAAGGGCGCTGTACTGCAGCGCCAGCTGTGCCATCAGAGTCCTGGGTTTGCGCCCAGGCTCTGTCGTAACCGGCCGCGACCGGGAGGTCCGTGGGGCAACGCACAATTGGCCTAGCGTCGCCCGGGTTAGGGAGAGCTTGGTCGGTAGGGGTGTCCTTGTCTCATCGCGCACCAGCGACTCCTGTGGCGGGCTGGGCGCAGTGTACGCTAGCCAAGGTGGCCAGGTGCACGGTGTTTCCTCCGGCGCATTGGTGCGGCTGGCTTCCGGGTTGGATGTGTGCTGTGTTAAAGAAGCAGAAGAAGAAGCAGAAGAAGCAGCTTGGTTGGTTGTGTATCGGAGGACGCATGACTTTCAACCTTCGTCTCTCCCGAGCCCGTACAGGAGTTGAGCGATGAGACAAGATAGTAGCTACTACACAATTGGATACTACGAAATTGGGGAGAAAAAAAGGGGTAAAAAAAAACCTAAACTTAACCCTCAATCTAACTCTAAACCTAACTCTAAACCTAACCTTATACCTAACTCTAAACCTGACCCTAAACCTGACCCTAAACCTCACCCTAAACCTAACCCTCAATCTAACTCTAAACCTAACTCTAAACCTAACCCTCAATCTAACTCTAACCTAACTCTAACCTTACCCTAAACCTAACATAATCAAGCAGTTGCTTATCAAAAGGTAGTTTGTTTATAGTTTGACCATCTGTAGAGCTTCTACATATGTAGAATCCGCACAATCCAAAAAAAGTCGGACCCTGAGTTACTTTGTGATTGCTTTGTGAAACACTCCCCCTGCAACTAATAAGCAACTCACCTGCTAATTGGTTAAATCCAATTGAAACTTTTCAATTTTGTGCAACTAGTTACAAGCAACAGCCAATCAAAACGAATAATGACTCATTCGTATGTTTCAGAATTCCGACCCAGTTGTCAAGTCAACAACACAGGTGTCAGTCCTGTGCAACCTGATATCAATGTTGAAAGAAGATACATTAGCCTACCGGGAGATGTATAAAAATGGAGGTCCTGGATTGTCATGGTTTATGTACATGATTTGGCAGTTAATACTTGTCATTTTTGACTTAAACCTTTCCCTAGCCAGTTTAAACTGAAATTGTCACCAGGAACTGTGCTAGCTAGCTTAATTCATTGCTAGCTTGGTTTGCTCATTGTTAGCTAGCTACTGTAGCTTTACAAAGTACATTTGGCTCGCTAGGTAAACTGCACAAGCTGCATTTAGTCTATATCCATACAATAACCAAACAATTGGATAAACAAAAAAATTGTATGACACCACGATGTAATGCAGCAGATGACATATGATGAGTTTAGTTGCGTTTTGAGTTGCTTCATGTCGTGTAACTGCTGCCTAACTCTCTAAATATATGGCTCTGCACACACCTATTTACAGGAGAGTGGAGCTCAGGGGGAGTGACAGAGATGAGACATCATGACGCACCAAGCCATCTGCCAGTGTCTAGTGTGTAGCAGAGCTCTGTGTGTATATCGGCATGTGTGTGTAAATGAACATTAAAGATCTAAATCAGTAGCCAAATCAGTAGCTACCTCAGTAGCCAAATCAGTAGCTACCTCAGTAGCTACCTCAGTAGCCAAATCAGTAGCCAAATCACCAGCTAAATCACCAGCCAAATCAGTAGCTAAATCACCAGCCAAATCAGTAGCTAAATCACCAGCTAAATCACCAGCCAAATCAGTAGTTAAACCACCAGCCAAATCAGTAGACAAATCACCAGCTAAATCAACAGCTAAATCACCAGCCAAATCACCAGCCAAATCAGCAGTTAAACCACCAGCCAAATCAGTAGACAAATCACCAGCTAAATCACCAGCCAAATCACCAGCCAAATAGGTAGCTAAATCACCAGCCAAAAAGGTAGCTAAATCAGTAGCCAAATCACCAGCCAAATCAGTAGCTAAATCAGTAGCCAAATCACCAGCCAAATCAGTAGTTAAATCAGTAGCCAAATCACCAGCCAAATCAGTAGCCAAATCACCAGCCAAATCAGTAGCTAAATCAGTAGCCAAATCACCAGCCAAATCAGTAGCTAAATCACCAGCCAAATCAGTAGCTAAATCACCAGCCAAATCAGTAGCTAAATCAGTAGCCAAATCACCAGCCAAATCAGTAGCTAAATCAGTAGCCAAATCACCAGCCAAATCAGTAGTTAAATCAGTAGCCAAATCACCAGCCAAATCACCAGCTAAATCAGTAGCCAAATCACCAGCCAAATCACCAGCCAAATCAGTAGCCAAATCACCAGCCAAATCACCAGCCAAATCAGTAGCCAAATCACCAGCCAAATCAGTAGCTAAATCAGTAGCCAAATCACCAGCCAAATCAGTAGCTACTTTAGAAACATGCTTGTGTTATTTTTGTGTATCCTGCATTTGGTTGCATTTTAAAATGTAAATCGTTGTAATTTGTAAAATGCCAGAGCGGCAGACGATGCATAACAGAACGGTTATCTACCAACGCCTGCAATAACTCACAGTGATCTATATGATGTATAATTCACAATGGGAAGAGCACTGCTGTCCTTTGTGATGTGTGTTCACATTCAGCAGTAATATGTCACTACGTAGTAGAATAATGATGTGATTAACTGAAATCTACGCAACACACAGTATACATGTGTCCCTGTGGAATATCATTCAGTCGGTGAATAAATCAGAGAAAATATTAAATGTTTTTAATGATATTACAATGATGACGTGTACTCCCTCCATTTTGAATGGCATTGTAATGATGGTTGTATACTTCCTCCATTTTGAATGGCATTATAATGCTGTTTGTGTACTCCCTCCATTTTGAATGGCATTGTAATGATGGTTGTATACTTCCTCCATTTTGAATGGCATTATAATGCTGGTTGTATACTTCCTCCATTTTGAATGGCATTGTAATGCTGGTTGTATACTTCCTCCATTTTGAATGGCATTGTAATGCTGGTTGTATACTTCCTCCATTTTGAATGGCATTATAATGCTGGTTGTATACTTCCTCCATTTTGAATGGCATTATAATGCTGGTTGTATACTTCCTCCATTTTGAATGGCATTGTAATGCTGGTTGTATACTTCCTCCATTTTGAATGGCATTGTAATGCTGGTTGTATACTTCCTCCATTTTGAATGGCATTGTAATGCTGGTTGTATACTTCCTCCATTTTGAATGGCATTGTAATGCTGGTTGTATACTTCCTCCATTTTGAATGGCATTGTAATGCTGGTTGTATACTTCCTCCATTTTGAATGGCATTATAATGCTGGTTGTATACTTCCTCCATTTTGAATGGCATTGTAATGCTGGTTGTATACTTCCTCCATTTTGAATGGCATTGTAATGCTGGTTGTATACTTCCTCCATTTTGAATGGCATTGTAATGCTGGTTGTATACTTCCTCCATTTTGAATGGCATTGTAATGCTGGTTGTATACTTCCTCCATTTTGAATGGCATTGTAATGCTGGTTGTATACTTCCTCCATTTTGAATGGCATTATAATGCTGGTTGTATACTTCCTCCATTTTGAATGGCATTATAATGCTGGTTGTATACTTCCTCCATTTTGAATGGCATTATAATGCTGGTTGTATACTTCCTCCATTTTTAGTTATTTAGATAACTTCTCTTAGTAGCAGGTGTTGTGTGTCCTGTCTTCTTTAAGACGTGGTGATGATGTCGAAGAAAATCAGTCAAGAAACAAAGATAGAGCTGTTTTTGTTTTTGTAAGTGTTGAAAAAAACAGATTTGTCAAAAACGCTTGGGTCTCACATGGAACTGTGTTATTCATCACGTTACGATCTTTCCCAGGATCCTGAATTACAAAGTTCCTATGTACACAAGGTTACTAGTAGAGTAGTTGATAAGATAATTATGTTCTCCAGGTACACAACCCAATTTAATTATATTACTCTCAGCCTGCAGACCAGAATTTGTAAGATCCTGGCTGAATGAATCAGGCGGAGGCCCAGCTAAAATAGTTAAAACGTTTATTCACGGGAACATTCTGAAGTCAAGAATACAAAAACAATTCATTTTATACTGACTTCTCACACCCACACATACACACAAACATACGCACACACTGTCTGTCTCACTACCCAGCCGACAGAGATGGTGACCTTGTCCTTGAGACGTTCTCTCCCAAATCTCTAGTCAGGTCGGCACCAAGCTCAGACAGTCTGTGTTTTAAAATACCATTACCCTAATTATGACTAGAACTACACATTTATTGATTATGATTTTATACATTCTAATCAATTCCATACATTTATATGTTTCAGGGCGGAATATTCTAGTCATTCACTCAACACAACAGGTTTCCCTGTCTCTCCAACACTCAACACAACAGTTTTCCCTGTCTCTCCAACACTCAACACAACAGTTTTCCCTGTCTCTCCACCACTCAACACAACAGTTTTCCCTGTCTCTCCAACACTCAACACAACAGTTGTTCCTGTCTCTCCACCACACAACACAACAATTTTCCCTGTCTCTCCAACACTCAACACAACAGTTTTCCCTGTCTCTCCACCACTCAACACAACAGGTTTCCCTGTCTCTCCAACACTCAACGCAACACAACAGGTTTCCCTGTCTCTCCAACACTCAACACAACAGTTGTTCCTGTCTCTCCACCACACAACACAACAGTTTTCCCTGTCTCTCCAACACTCAACACAACAGTTCTCCCTGTCTCTCCACCACTCAACACAACAGGTTTCCCTGTCTCTCCACCACTCAACACAACAGTTTTCCCTGTCTCTCCAACACCCAACACAACACAACAGTTTTCCCTGTCTCTCCAACACCCAACACAACACAACAGGAGCTAATTAATTCCTTGCGCCTCAATCTGTTGTGGGATTGACACCAACACAGCTCTCGCTCTGTTCACCCTGCTAACAGAGTTACAACAGTCTCACACAAACGTACACATGCGCTCTTTCGCTCCGTCTCTCAGTACAGTGGAATAATGGCCGAGCTGTTGGGGATTCCCGAGCGGCTAGGGAGTGTTTTTCACCCCACGTCCTCAATTATCAACCCACAGATGGTCTCCTTCGCTCTGATAGGAGAGTTGGGGAAAGCTGGGGAGGCTTGGGGAGAAGAGGAGAGCTGTGGAGGGGTGGGGAGGAGGGATGGGGAGGAGGGATGGGGAGGAGGGATGGGGAGGAGAGATGGGAGGGAGAGATGGGGAGGAGAGGAGAGCTGTGGAGGTGTGGGGAGGAGGGATGGGGATGAGAGGAGAGCTGTGGAGGCATGGGGAGGAGGGATGGGGAGGAGGGATGGGAGGAGGGATGGGGAGGAGAGGAGAGCTGTGCAGGGATGGGGAGGAGAGGAGAGCTGTGGAGGGATGGGGAGGAGAGGAGAGCTGTGGAGGCGTGGGGAGGAGGGATGGGGATGAGAGGAGAGCTGTGGAGGCATGGGGAGGAGGGATGGGGAGGAGGGATGGGGAGGAGAGCTGTGGAGGGATGGGGAGGAGAGGAGAGCTGTGGAGGGATGGGGAGGAGGGATGGGGAGGAGGGATGGGGAGGAGGGATGTGGATGAGAGGAGAGCTGTGGAGGGATGGGGAGGAGGGATGGGGAGGAGAGCTGTGGAGGGATGGGGAGGAGAGGAGAGCTGTGGAGGGATGGGGAGGAGGGATGGGGAGGAGAGCTGTGGAGGGATGGGGAGGAGAGGAGAGCTGTGGAGGGATGGGGAGGAGAGCTGTGGAGGCATGGAGAGGAGAGGAGAGCTGTGGAGGGATGGGGAGGAGAGGAGAGCTGTGGAGGGATGGGGAGGAGAGCTGTGGAGGCGTGGGGAGGAGAGGAGGGATGGGGAGGGATGGGGAGGAGAGGAGAGCTGTGGAGGGATGGGGAGTAGGGATGGGGAGGAGGGATGGGGATGAGAGGAGAGCTGTGGAGGGATGGGGAGGAGAGGAGAGCTGTGGAGGCATGGAGAGGAGAGGAGAGCTGTGGAGGCATGGGGGGGAGAGGAGAGCTGTGGAGGGATGGGGAGGAGGGATGGGGAGGAGGGATGTGGATGAGAGGAGAGCTGTGGAGGGATGGGGAGGAGGGATGGGGAGGAGAGCTGTGGAGGGATGGGGAGGAGAGGAGAGCTGTGGAGGGATGGGGAGGAGGGATGGGGAGGAGAGCTGTGGAGGGATGGGGAGGAGAGGAGAGCTGTGGAGGGATGGGGAGGAGAGCTGTGGAGGCATGGAGAGGAGAGGAGAGCTGTGGAGGGATGGGGAGGAGAGCTGTGGAGGCGTGGGGAGGAGAGGAGAGCTGTGGAGGGATGGACAGGAGAGGAGAGCTGTGGAGGGATGGGGAGTAGGGATGGGGAGGAGGGATGGGGATGAGAGGAGAGCTGTGGAGGCATGGGGAGAAGGGATGGGGAGGAGGGATGGGGAGGAGATGAGAGCTGTGGAGGGATGGGGAGGAGAGGAGAGCTGTGGACGCATGGAGAGGAGAGGAGAGCTGTGGAGGCATGGGGGGGGGGGGGCAGGGTTGTACACACCTGGTGTGTACAAACTGATCCATCAGTACATCCATCTCCCTCAGAGGCCAGTGGGAATAATCATCTTGGCATTAAAACATCTGTGATCTAACGGTACAGCCTGGTGTGCTGCCGTGTTGTTGTGTTGCTGAGCTGCTGTGTTGCTGTGTTGCTGTTGTGCTGCTGTGTTGCTGTGTTGCTGTGCTGCTGTGCTGCTGTGTTGCTGTTGTGCTGCTGTGTTTCTGTGTTTCTGTGTTGCTGCTGTGTTGTGTTTCTGTGTTGTTGTGTTTCTATGTTGTTGTGTTGCTGTGCTGCTGTGTTGTTGTGTTGCTGTGTTGCTGTGTTGCTGTGTTTCTGTGTTTCTGTGTTGCTGCTGTGTTGTTGTGTTGCTGTGTTTCTGTGTTTCTGTGTTGCTGTGTTTCTGTGTTTCTGTGTTGCTGTAATGCTGCTGTGTTTCTGTGTTTCTTTGTTGCTGCTGTGTTTCTGTGTTGTTGTGTTTCTATGTTGTTGTGTTGCTGTGCTGCTGTGTTGTTGTGTTGCTGTGTTGCTGTGTTGCTGTGTTTCTGTGTTTCTGTGTTGCTGCTGTGTTGTTGTGTTGCTGTGTTTCTGTGTTGCTGTGTTGCTGTGTTGCTGTGTTTCTGTGTTTCTGTGTTGCTGTGTTTCTGTGTTTCTGTATTGCTGTAATGCTGCTGTGTTTCTGTGTTTCTGTGCTTCTGTGTTGCTGTGTTGTTGTGTTGCTGTGTTATTGTGTTGCTGTGTTGTTGAGTTGTTGTGCTGCTTTGTTGCTGTGTTGTCGTGCAGCTGTGTTGCTGTGTTGCTGTGCTGCTGTGTTGTTGTGCTGCTGTGTTGCTGTGTTGCTGTGTTGTTGTGTTGCTGTTTTGCTGTGTTGTTGTGCTGCTGTGTTGCTGTGTTGTTGTGCAGCTGTGTTGCTGTGTTGCTGTGCTGCTGTATTGTTGTGTTGCTGTGTTGCTGTGTTGCTGTGTTGCTGTGTTTCTGTGTTTCTGTGTTGCTGTGTTTCTGTGTTGATGTGTTGCTGCTGTGTTTCTGTGTTGCTGTGTTGCTGTGTTTCTGTGTTGCTGTGTTGCTGTGTTGCTGTATTGTTGTGCTGCTGTGTTTCTGTGTTGCTGTGTTGCTGTGTTTCTGTGTTGCTGTGTTTCTGTGTTGCTGCTGTGTTGCTGTGTTGCTGTTGTGTCGCTGTGTTGTTGCTGTGTTGCTGTGTTGCTGTTTTGCTGTGTTTTTGTGTTTCTGTGTTGCTGTGTTGCTGCTGTGTTGCTGCTGTGTTGTTGCTGTGTTTATGTGTTGCTGTGTTGCTGCTGTTTTGCTGTGTTGCTGTGTTGCTGTGTTGTTTTGCTGCTGTGTTGCTGTGTTGTTGTGCTGCTGTGTTGCTGTGTTTCTGTGTTTCTGTGTTTCTGTGTTGCTGTGTTTCTGCTGTGTTGCTGTGTTTCTGTGTTGCTGTGTTGCTGTGTTGTTGTGTTACTGTGTTGCTGTTTTGCTGTGTTTCTGTGTTTCTGTGTTGCTGTGTTTCTGCTGTGTTGCTGTGTTTCTGTGTTGCTGTGTTTCTGTGTTGCTGTGTTGCTGTGCTGCTGTTGTTTAGACTTACGAGGTGTCCCAAATGGAATCCTAGTCTCTAAATAGTGCATTAAACATTTTACCAAGATCCTGGTCAAACGTAGGGCAGTATTTTCACAGTAAGTAGATAAATAGGGTGCCATTTCAGACACATGTTAGGCTATGTTTAGACAAAGGGATGTTCTCCAATAGATATCAGCCCCAGGGACCAGCTCCTAGGGTTATGACTTGCAGGAGAGGCAGTACGGGTCTATGTGTGTAGAGTTGGGAATAGTGGGAATAATCATCTTGGCACTAAAACATCTGTGATCTAACGGTACAGCCTGGTGTGCTGCCGTGTTGTTGTGTTGCTGAGCTGCTGTGTTGCTGTGTTGCTGTTGTGCTGCTGTGTTGCTGTGTTGCTGTGCTGCTGTGCTGCTGTGTTGCTGTTGTGCTGCTGTGTTTCTGTGTTTCTGTGTTGCTGCTGTGTTGTGTTTCTGTGTTGTTGTGTTTCTATGTTGTTGTGTTGCTGTGCTGCTGTGTTGTTGTGTTGCTGTGTTGCTGTGTTGCTGTGTTTCTGTGTTTCTGTGTTGCTGCTGTGTTGTTGTGTTGCTGTGTTTCTGTGTTTCTGTGTTGCTGTGTTTCTGTGTTTCTGTGTTGCTGTAATGCTGCTGTGTTTCTGTGTTTCTTTGTTGCTGCTGTGTTTCTGTATTGCTGTAATGCTGCTGTGTTTCTGTGTTTCTGTGTTTCTGTGTTGCTGTAATGCTGCTGTGTTTCTGTGTTCCTGTGTTGCTGTGTTGCTGTGTTGCTGTGTTTCTGTGTTGCTGCTGTGTTTCTGTGTTGCTGTTTTTCTGTGATGCTGTGTTGCTGCTGTGTTTCTGTGTTGCTGTGTTGCTGTGTTTCTGTGTTTCTGTGTTGCTGTGTTGTTGTGTTGCTGTGTTGTTGTGTTGCTGTGTTGTTGAGTTGTTGTGCTGCTTTGTTGCTGTGTTGTTGTGCAGCTGTGTTGCTGTGTTGCTGTGCTGCTGTGTTGTTGTGCTGCTGTGTTGCTGTGTTGCTGTGTTGTTGTGTTGCTGTTTTGCTGTGTTGTTGTGCTGCTGTGTTGCTGTGTTGTTGTGCAGCTGTGTTGCTGTGTTGCTGTGCTGCTGTATTGTTGTGTTGCTGTGTTGCTGTGTTGCTGTGTTGCTGTGTTTCTGTGTTTCTGTGTTGCTGTGTTGCTGCTGTGTTGATGTGTTGCTGTGTTGCTGTGTTGCTGTGTTTCTGTGTTGCTGTATTGTTGTGCTGCTGTGTTTCTGTGTTGCTGTGTTGCTGTGTTTCTGTGTTGCTGTGTTTCTGTGTTGCTGCTGTGTTGCTGTGTTGCTGTTGTGTCGCTGTGTTGTTGCTGTGTTGCTGTGTTGCTGTTTTGCTGTGTTTTTGTGTTTCTGTGTTGCTGTGTTGCTGCTGTGTTGCTGCT
Organism: Oncorhynchus mykiss; assembly: GCF_057628025.1. Classification (NCBI taxonomy): domain Eukaryota; kingdom Metazoa; phylum Chordata; class Actinopteri; order Salmoniformes; family Salmonidae; genus Oncorhynchus; species Oncorhynchus mykiss. The sequence continues at coordinate 6,636,425 of NC_143029.1, forward strand.
GTGTTGTTGCTGTGTTTCTGTGTTGCTGTTTTGCTGTGTTGCTGTGTTGCTGTGTTGTTTTGCTGCTGTGTTGCTGTGTTGTTTTGCTGCTGTGTTGCTGTGTTTCTGTGTTGCTGTGTTACTGTGTTGCTGTTTTGCTGTGTTTCTGTGTTTCTGTGTTGCTGTGTTGCTGCTGTGTTGCTGTGTTTCTGTGTTGCTGTGTTTCTGTGTTGCTGTGTTGCTGTGCTGCTGTTGTTTAGACTTACGAGGTGTCCCAAATGGAATCCTAGTCTCTAAATAGTGCATTAAACATTTTACCAAGATCCTGGTCAAACGTAGGGCAGTATTTTCACAGTAAGTAGATAAATAGGGTGCCATTTCAGACACATGTTAGGCTATGTTTAGACAAAGGGATGTTCTCCAATAGATATCAGCCCCAGGGACCAGCTCCTAGGGTTATGACGGGCAGGAGAGGCAGTACGGGTCTATGTGTGTAGAGTTGTTGTAATGTTGAGGCAACGTTCCTGTGATGCGATAACAGCAGGACAACCCAATGTTATGAGCAGGACCACAGGATTAGTTATACAGTTGGAGGTAACAGCCTATACTGTACCCTGACAGCAGTTTGGAGGTAACAGCCTATACTGTACCCTGAAGGCCGTTTGGAGATAACAGCCTATACTCAGTCAGGGGTGGAACTGGGTGGGGGAGGGGGACAGAACTTAAATAATGTTGACATCTAGAAATATGTTTTGTAGGTGAATTGTAGGGTTTTAGATTGGTGAATTCCCAGTTACTTTTTTTTCCAATTTCAGAGGACAGTTGTGCGTGTGTGTGTGTGTGTGTGTGTGTGTGTGCAACATGTATGTGTGTGAGAGTGTGCATTTCACCCTGCACAGAGGAGGAAGCTAGAACGGCCTAATAAGGATAAATTGTTCCCGTCTGTTCACGTTAGCCCCCGCGCTGTGCAATGCATGCTGGAAATCTATCAAATTACATCCGCTAATTAACTGTATAATAACTGCATTGTGTATGGAATATTATCACCTCTGACGAAAGCAAATCAATGCTTTTTTTCTTCTTCAAATGGCGTGGAAACGGTGTGGCTAATAAGTCATTAATATTACTATTAAACTTAACCTGTGGTTTGATTCTCAAATGGTACACTGTTGCCTATGTAGTGCACTACTTTTGACTAGAGCTCTATGGTGTAACGCTCGTCTTCTTCTTCCGACGAGGAGTAAGAGATTTCGGACCAATTTGCAGCGTGGTGGGTGTCCATTTTAATATGTACAACTGAACACTACACAAATACAACATAACAAAGTGAAAGAACGAAACAAACGAAACGGTCCCGTGTGGCACAAACACTGACACGGAAAATACAATCACGCACAACTCAACAGTGAAACCAGGCTACTACCTAAGTATGGTTCTCAATCAGGGACAACGATTGACAGCTGCCTCTAATTGAGAACCATCCCAGGCCAAACACAGAAATCCCAAATCATAAAACCAGGAACATAGACAAACCACCCAACTCACGTCCTGACCATACTAAACAAAGACATAACCAAAGAACTAAGGTCAGAACGTGACAGTACCCCCCCCCCCCCCCCCCAAAGGTGCGAACTCCGGCCGCAAAACCTGAACCTATAGGGGAGGGTCTGGGTGGGTGTCTGTCCGCGTTGGCGGCTCTGGCGCGGGACGTGGACCCCACTCCATCATAGTCTTTCCCCGCCTCTTTAACTGCCTCCGTGGCCTCTTGAGAGCGGCGACCCTCGGACTGGGGAACCTATCAATGGGTCCCAAATGGACGGGAGATTCCGGCAGCACCGGACAGGTGGGAGACTCCGGCAGCTCCGGAGTGAAGGCCGATTCTGGCAGCTCCTGACTGACGGACGGCTCTGGCAGCTCCTGGCTGACGGACGGCTCTGGCAGCTCCGGAGTGAAGGCCGATTCTGGCAGCTCCTGGCTGACGGACGGCTCTGGCAGCTCCTGACTGACGAGCGGCTCTAACAGCTCAGGACAGACGGGCGGCTCTGGCAGCTCAGGACAGACGGGCGACTCTGGCAGCTCAGGACAGATGGGCGCCTCTGGCAGCTCAGGACAAACGGGCTACACTGGCAGATCAGGACAGACGGGCGACTCTGGCAGCTCAGGACAGACGGGTGACTCTGGCAGATCAGGACAGACGGGAGACTCTGGTAGCGCTGGGCATGAGGAAGCCTCTGGCAGCGCTGGACAGGCGGGAGCACCTGTAGGGAGGAGACGGAGAGACAGCCTGGTGCGGGGGGCTGCCACCGGGGGGCTGGTGCGTGGAGGTGAGACCGGATAGACCGGACCGTGAAGGCGCACTGGAGGTCTCGAGCACCGACCCTACTTGGCTGAATGCTCCCCGTAGCCAGGCCAGTGCGGCGAGGTGGAATACCCCGCACTGGGCTGTGCTAGCGAACCGGGGACACAATGCGTAGGGCTTGTGCCATGTACCCCGGCCCGAGGAGATGCACTGGAGACGCACCTGGCTCGATGCCTAACCTAGCCCGGCCGATACGAGGCGCTGCTGTGTACCGCACCGGGCTATGCCTGCGCACCGGGGGACACCGTGCTCCTCACAGCATAACACGGTGCCTGCCCGGTCCCTCTCTCTCCACGGTAAGCACGGGGTGTTGGCTCAGGTCTCCTACCTGACTTAGCCACACTCCCCGTGGCTAAGCCTCTCAGGCTTCCAACCGCGCTGCCGTGCTGCTGCCTCATACCACCGCCTCTCTGCTTTCGCGGCCTCCAGCTCAGCCTTGGGGCGGTGATATTCTCCAGCCTGTGCCCAGGGTCCTTTGCCGTCCAGAATCTCCTCCCATGTCCAGGAGTCCTGAGATCGCTGCTGCTGCCCGTTACCACGCTGCTCGGTCCTTTGGTGGTGGGTGTTTCTGTAACGGCTGTCTTCCTCCTCCACCGCCGAGGAGTAGTAAGGATCGGAGAACCAATGCAGCGTGGTACGTGTTCATGCTCTTTATTAATACAATCGAACACTGAAACAAAACAATAAACGACAGGTGAAATAACCAACCGAAAACAGTTCCGTGTGGAACGAACACAACAACCACCAAACACAAGTGGGAAAACGGCTACCTAAGTATGATTCTCAATCAGAGACAACTTACGACACCTGCCTCTGATTGAGAACCATACCAGGCCAAACGCAAAAACACAACATATAAAACGGAACATAGACAACCCACCCAACTCACGTCCTGACCATACTAAAACTAAGACATAACAAAGGAACTAAGTTCAAAATGTGACATATGGTTCCTGTAGTGCACTACTTTTGACTGGAGCCCTATGGGTCCTGTAGTGCACTACTTTTGACTAGAGCCCTATGGGTCCTGTAGTGCACTACTTTTGACTAGAGCTCTATGGTTCCTGTAGTGCACTACTTTTGACTAGAGCCCTATGGGTCCTTTAGTGAGCTAGTTTTGACTAGAGCCCTATGGGTCCTGTAGTGCACTACTTTTGACTGGAGCCCTATGGGTCCTGTAGTGCACTACTTTTGACTAGAGCTCTATGGGTCCTGTAGTGCACTACTTTTGACTAGAGCCCTATGGGTCCTGTAGTGCACTACTTTTGACTGGAGCCCTATGGGTCCTGTAGTGCACTACTTTTGACTAGAGCCCTATGGGTCCTTTAGTGAGCTAGTTTTGACTAGAGCCCTATGGGTCCTGTAGTGCACTACTTTTGACTGGAGCCCTATGGGTCCTGTAGTGCACTACTTTTGACTGGAGCCCTATGGGTCCTGTAGTGCACTACTTTTGACTGGAGCCCTATGGGTCCTGTAGTGCACTACTTTTGACTAGAGCCCTATGGGTCCTGTAGTGCACTACTTTTGACTGGAGCCCTATGGGTCGTGTAGTGCACTATAAATAGAATAGGGTGCCATTTAGCATGTATATTATACATTCTGACGTTACGTTTCATCGCCAAAGAGATATCCAGAGCTGTTCTGAGACCAGCAGCTAACGAAAAGACAGGAAGAGCAAGTCGACCCTGAAACAGAGACTTCCAGGCAGAGATAACAGAGGACGGCCTCAACTGGTTGTGACTTTGACAAACTGGCCCTGAACTGAGTGAGTTAGAGGACATTCGTCAATGGCCCTTTATTAAGGAGCAAAGTAAGTCAAGTAAATCATCAATCGACTATTATACAGCGTGTTCCCATTGTGTAGGCTGCATCGCATAGAGAGCGGCTACTATGAAAACATAAACCCGAAAGGAAAGGCCTCATTTAGACAGCCCACCTTCGCCTTAGCCTGGGTGCCGGTCTGTTTCTGCCAGCTCTGGCTGTTAAATAGAGCAGAGACAGACCGGCACTCAGGCTAAGTCCATTACACTCGCCCACCATTAGTCTTTTCAAAGTAGAAATGTCTTTCCTATGTTTATAAAACGTTGCTGAATGTTGAAATGCCAGGTTCATATAAAGCAGGTCAATTCAATACTGTGTGTACTGTAAACAAACACCCACCGATACTGTGTGCTCTGTACACCCACTGATACAGTGTGCACTGTAAACAAACACCCACCGATACTGTGTGCACTGTAAACAAACACCCACCGATACTGTGTGCACTGTAAACAAACACCCACCGATACTGTGTGCACTGTAAACAAACACCCACCGATACTGTGTGCACTGTAAACAAACACCCACCGATACTGTGTGCACTGTAAACAAACACCCACCGATACTGTGTGCACTGTAAACAAACACCCACCGATACTGTGTGCACTGTAAACAAACACCCACCGATACTGTGTGCACTGTAAACAAACACCCACCGATACTGTGTGAACTGTAAACAAACACCCACCGATACTGTGTGCACTGTAAACAAACACCCACCCATACTGTGTGCACTGTAAACAAACACCCACCGATACTGTGTGCACTGTAAACAAAAACTCACCGATACTGTGTGCACTGTAAACAAACACCCACCAATACTGTGTGCACTGTAAACAAACACCCACCGATACTGTGTGCACTGTAAACAAACACCCACCGATACTGTGGGCACTGTAAACAAACACCCACCGATACTGTGTGCACTGTAAACAAACACCCATCGATACTGTGTGCACTGTAAACAAGCAAACACCCACCGATACTGTGTGCACTGTAAACAAACACCCACCGATACTGTGTGCACTGTAAACAAACACCCAGCGATACTGTGTGCACTGTAAACAAACACCCACCGATACCGTGTGCACTGTAAACAAACACCCACCAATACTGTGTGCACTGTAAACAAACACCCACAGATCTAGTTGTTGTTAAGCAACTGGTTCCACTGTCATTTTTAATGTTTACTCAACTTTTCGGGACAAAGTGTTCCCCCGATTCCCCGATTGGTTTTTCTTCCCCCTCACCCATCTATACACAATACCCCATAATGACAAAGTGAAAACATGTTTTAAGACATGTTTGTAAATGTAAATACAAGAATATACATTTCCATAAGTATTCACACCCTTGACTCAATGCTTTGTACAAGGACCTTTGGTGGTTTATTACAGTTGAGTCATTTTGGGTAAGTCTCTAAAAGATTTCCACACCTGGATTGTACAATATTTGCCCGTTATTCTTTTTAAAATTCTTCCAGCTCTGTCAAGTTGATTGTGGATCATTGCTAGACGACCATTTTTAAGTCTTGCCTTAGATTTTCAAGACGATTTCTGTCAAACCTGTAACTGGGCCACTCAGGAACATTCAACGTTGTCTTGGGAAGCAACTCCAGTGTAGATTTTTTGCCTTGTGTTTCAGGTTATTGAAAGCTGAATGTCTGTTGAAAAGCAGTCTGATCCCAGCAATTTGAACTCACAACCTCTTAGTTCATGGCATTACTGATCTTCCTGCTATGCCACCATGTCTATGTCATTTACCAGTTAACATAACTATTCTCTCATCAGTGATTTATTTCAGCCAATTTTTGTTGTATCTGTATAGGCGTCTAATGTTGGTGGGGTATATTCACCTGTTTTAATGGTACTCCTGAATCACTATGAGAAATACAATTGTTTTGCTTGAGTGTACTTTTAACAGAGCTGAGATTTACTTTGAAGTGCAACGTGTAGCAATATTGTTGAAATCAGTTATTGACACAGACATGGTGGAAAATCTGGGAGTTTGGAATGCTGTGACCCAAGAGGTTGTGAGTTCAAATCCCAGGTCAGGGACATGTTGAATAGTAATGACTGTATACAATGTACTTGTGTGTTGAAGATCTTGTACAGTATGTTAAAATAACTTTGTGTGAATAATTGTTTATGGTAAAATGGCAGCATAATAATTTCTAATGAATGAACATATGAGACAAATTGAGCGAAGTTCATCATAAATTGACTGCATTTTTACGTACTTTTTCTCATTATGGAGCTGGAGTTTGGGCCAACATTTATTTTAAATTCAGCTTTGACAGAAAAGTTGAGTATATAAAAAAAATAAAGAATGAGGAACGAGTCAATAATATTTTACGTGAAACAACGTGTTAGGATCTAATGATGGAAAGTAATGCAGGAAAATAAAGTACAGATTATATCAGCGATGAAACGTCATGTCTATACAAATCTGCAACGGATGTGAAACGGCTAGCTAGTTAGCGGTGGTGCGCGCTAAATAGCGTTTCAATCGGTGACGTCACTTGCTCTGAGACCTTGAAGTAGTTGGTTCCCCTTGCTCTGCAAGGGTCGCGGCTTTTGTGGAGCGATGGGTAACGATGCTTCGAGGGTGACTGTTGTTGATGTGTGCAGAGGGTCCCTGGTTTGCGCCCGGGTATGGGCAAGGGGGCGGTCTAAAGTTATTCTGTTACGCTAGAACTGTTAATGTTAGGTAATAGAGGAACAAACGTTTAGATTAGGTAAAAATATTATTAGAATAAGTTACTATTGTCATTAATTATTAGTTACTATCAGTCTCTGTCTATAACAAGATATCTCAAATTCAAATGAACTTGAGGCTGTCCAGGAAGTGTACCTATGCAGAGTAAAACATTTCACCATTTCAGAAACTATTTCCATACAAGGTTTTTGACGTCTTTGACGTCAGGACACATCCTTCAGTAGATTCGCCTTTTTGAATGAGTTGAAATCTAATTTATCTTTAGGTATCCATCCACTGTATGTTCTATGCATTCAAGGGGATTGTAAGGGATAGTGGTCAGTATTCGGTAGTTTGGATGACTGAGGTGCCTAAATTAAACTGCCTGTTACTCAGGCCCAGAAGCTGGGATATGCATATGCATGGTAGTACTGGATAGAAAACACGCTAAAGTTTCCAAAACTGTTAAAATAATGTTTTTGAGTATAACATAACTGATATGTCAGGCGAAAACCTGAGGAAAATCCATCCAGGAAGTGGTATTTCTCTGATGTGCTTTTCAATTGAATCCCTATGCAGTATCTAATGGGTTAGGACCCACATTGCAGTTCCTGTGGCTTCCACTAGATGTCAACAGTCTTTAGACATTGTTTCAGGCTTGTTTTTGGAAAAAATGAGGAAGAATGAGACCTTTTGGTCAGTGGACTGAGGAAGTATGCAGAGCTGGTTTGCGCGTGTGACCGATTGTGCGCCCTTCATTGTTTTTCCTTTCTATTGAATACGCTATTGTCCGGTTGAAATATTATAGATTATTTAGACAATTGACCACCTGAGGATTAATTATAAACATCGTTTGACATGTTTCAACACACTTTACTGGTAGTATTAGGATGTATTTGTCTGCATTTTGTGACCGCCTTTTGAGCCAGTGGATTACCGAACAAAACAGAGTTTTTTGGGATATAAAGAGGGACTTTATCGAACAAAACAAACATTTATTGTGTAACTGGGACTCTTGTGACTGCAACCAGATGAAGATCATCAAAGGTAAGTGATTAATTTTATCGTTATTTCTGACTTTCGTGACTCCTTTACTTGGCTGGAAAATGTTTGCATGCTTTTGTAAGCGGGGCGCTGTCCTCAGATAATCGCGTGGTATGCTTTCGCCGTAAAGCCTTTTTGCAATCTGACACAGCGGCTGGATTAATAAGAAGTTAATCTTTACACTTGTATTTTTTATGAATGTTTATTATGAGTATTTCTGTATTTTGAATTTGGCGCTCTGCAATTTCACCGGATGGGTCGCTAGCGGAACGCCTATCCCTATTAAGAACAATGCTGTTTGAGTTTATGTTTCAGAAACATCTTTACTTAGAAGCATGAATATAAACTCATTCTCCTGATGATTGATGATTTGCCTTTTGAATGTGTTTCCCCCCCCCCCCCCCCCCCCCCATACTTTACAGTACTTTCTCAAAATAATAATTGTTTACGTTGAAAAATAGTGCTGTTGTGTAAGTCAGTGTTCCTCAGTCCTGGGGTGAGCTGTCCATCTACACTTTTTGAATGAATATCAACTGGGGAACACGGTCTTCAGGTGAGTGAAGATTGAAGCCTTTCAAATTCGTTTGTGTCCAATACATTTTTCTGAGGCTGTATGTAACCAATTACCATGTGTGATGTGATTATCCTGTTGCAGCAGGACTATTTTCCAAACTGGTTCAAATTAAGATCCTGCATCTGTATGTGATGTATTCATTGTGGACTGAGTCAGTGTCTATCACCGGGATTCACTAGTTCTGTTCCCTGCAGATAAAATTTGCTCTCTCACTGTTACTGTCACTCTCTCTCTCTCTCTCTCTCTCTCTCTCTCTCTCTCTGTCACTCACTCTCTCTCTTTCTCTCTCTCTCACTGTTACTCTCTCTCTCTCACTGTTACTGTCACTCTCTCTCTCTCTGTCACTCACTCTCTCTCTCTCTCTCTCTCTCTCTCACTGTTACTCTCTCTCTCTCACTGTTACTGTCACTCTCTCTCTCTCTCTCTCTCTCGCTCTCTCTCGCTCTCTCTCACTGTTTCTCTCTCTCTCGCTCTCTCTCTCACTGTATACATATAAAAAATATATATCTATTTATTTATTTATATATATAAAATATATACATATATATTGATATTTAAATAAATGGTGGGACCAACAGCAATAATAATAGTAGTAGTGGACATGGGATTACCATTAACAACTACAACAACAATATTAATCAGAACAACAATTAAAGCTACGGTTGTAGACCAGTGTCAACCTGACTGAGAAGACACATGACATGGTGTGAAAGACAAAACAAAACAAGATGGGAAATATTATCGACATTACATTGTATTACATTGCACTTTTCACTGGCTGTCCCTCAGGTTGTAGCAGGAGCACACATATTTGGCTGCCAAAAATGCACATTTTGGCTTTTCACCCAATAAACATTAGATTTTTTCTTCATCTTTTATAGTTTCAAATTCTTTGTATTGAATTATAATTTGTGGAAATAAATATTCTCTTAGGTCTGAGTATTTGTCACAGTGTAATAGGAAATTAAGCTCTGTCTATACCTCTCCCCTGGAGCACTCTGGGAAGCCAGAGTTTGTCTGTGACGACCAGTCACTATAGCAAGACTGTGCTCACTGAGTCTGTACCTTGTCAATGTTTTCCTCAGTTTTCTATCAGTCAGTCTCTCTCTCTCTCTCTCTCACACTCTCTCTCAAAAACACACCCCCACCACCACCACACACATTGCTCTCAACACCATGGATATTAGCATCATAATGGAATCCTACACAGTCAGCCAGGAGAGAGAATCTAATTTACACAGCTGACATCAATAAGCCCAGATTGATTTGTTCTGACTCTGCACAATAGAATAGACGTCAGGACAGAATGGAATAGAATAGACATCAAATGGAATAGAATAGATGTCAGAATGGAATAGAATAGACGTCAGAATGGAATAGAACAGACGTCAGAATGGAATAGAATAGATGTCAGAATGGAATAGAATAGATGTCAGAATGGAATAGAATAGATGTCAGAATGGAATAGAATAGACATCAAATGGAATAGAATAGATGTCAGAATGGAATAGAATAGATGTCAGAATGGAATAGAATAGACGTCAGAATGGAATAGAATAGACATCAGGATATAATTTAATAGACATCAGAATAGAATAGACATCATAAAGGAAAAGTAGTCAGGATAGAATAGAATAGACGTCAAAATGGAATAGAATAGACATCAGAATGGAATAGAATAGATGTCAGAATGGAATGGAATAGATGTCAGAATGGAATAGAATAGATGTCAGAATGGAATAGAATAGACGTCAGAATGGAATAGAATAGACATCAGAATGGAATAGAATAGATGTCAGAATGGAATAGAATAGACATCAAATGGAATAGAATAGATGTCAGAATGGAATAGAATAGATGTCAGAATGGAATAGAATAGATGTCAGAATGGAATAGAATAGATGTCAGAATGGAATAGAATAGATGTCAGAATGGAATAGAATAGACATCAGAATGGAATAGAATAGATGTCAGAATGGAATAGAATAGATGTCAGAATGGAATAGAATAGACATCAGAATGGAATAGAATAGATGTCAGAATGGAATAGAATAGATGTCAGAATGGAATAGAATAGATGTCAGAATGGAATATAATAGATGTCAGAATGGAATAGAATAGACATCAGGATATAATTTAATAGACATCAGAATAGAATAGACATCATAAAGGAAAAGTAGTCAGGATAGAATAGAATAGACGTCAAAATAGAATAGAATAGACATCAGAATGGAATAGAATAGACGTCAGAATGGAATAGAATAGACGTCAGGATATAATTTAATAGACATCAGAATAGAATAGACATCATAAAGGAAAAGTAGTCAGGATAGAATAGAATAGACGTCAAAATAGAATAGAATAGACATCAGAATGGAATAGTGGTCAGGATAGAATAGTAGTCAGGATAGAATAGACATCAGGATAGAATAGTAGTCAGGATATAATAGACATCAGGATAGAATAGTAGTCAGGATAAAATAGACATCAGGATAGAATAGAATAGACATCAGAATAGAATAGAATAGACATCAGAATGGAATTGTAGTCAGGATAGAATAGAATAGACATCCGAATGGAATAGTAGTCAGGATAGAATAGAATAGAATAGTAGTCAGGATAGAATAGAATAGAATAGAATAGTAGTCAGGATAAAATAGAATAGACATCAGGATAGAAAAGTAGTCAGGATAGAATAGACATCAGCATAGAATAGAATAGACATCAGAATAGAATAGTACTCAGGATAGAATAGACATCAGGATAGAATAGTAGTCAGGATAAAATAGACATCAGGATAGAATAGAATATACATCAGAATAGAATAGAATAGACATCAGAATGGAATAGTAGTCAGGATAGAATAGAATAGAATAGTAGTCAGGATAGAATAGAATAGAATAGACATCAGAATGGAATAGTAGTCAGGATAGAATAGAATAGACATCCGAATGGAATAGTAGTCAGGATAGAATAGAATAGAATAGTAGTCAGGATAGAATAGAATAGAATAGAATAGTAGTCAGGATAAAATAGAATAGAATAGTAGTCAGGATAAAATAGAATAGACATCAGGATAGAAAAGTAGTCAGGATAGAATAGACATCAGCATAGAATAGAATAGACATCAGAATAGAATAGTACTCAGGATAGAATAGACATCAGGATAGAATAGTAGTCAGGATAAAATAGACATCACGATAGAATAGAATATACATCAGAATAGAATAGAATAGATATCAGAATGGAATAGTAGTCAGGATAGAATAGAATAGACATCCGAATGGAATAGTAGTCAGGATAGAATAGAATAGAATAGTAGTCAGGATAGAATAGAATAGTAGTCAGGATAGAATAGAATAGTAGTCAGGATAAAATAGAATAGACATCAGGATAGAATTGTAGTCAGGATAGAATAGACATCAGCATAGAATAGAATAGACATCAGAATAGAATTGTAGTCAGGATAGAATAGAATAGACGTCAGGATGAAGAAGGAACTATTCAACTCAATGGTTTGTTCTCTTGAATTCCCTCCATTTCAAAAGAAAGTTTTGCAAAGCACGTTCTTTTTCTTTTTTTTTACAAATAAAGTATATATTCAGTGACTGTCCTGAAGCACATTTGTCTTCTCTTTCGGGAGAAAGTTTAGTGTAGGGATGCTGCCAGGAATTTAATTGACTTAATTTTAATAAGCCTACTGCTGTGCTTGACTCTTTCTTGAATTACATTGTATGTAGCCTACTTTCCTTTCAAAGGAGCTTACATTTTATCATATGTAGCCTACCTTCCTTACAAAAGAGCTTGAAGTTTTCAACATGCTTTCCAACTGCATGGATTTACGTTAGACTAAATCACTCTGTCTCCAATAGCTTGAAGGAAGGAATTAAACTCAGCAAAAAAAGAAATGTCCTCTCACTGTCAACTGCGTTTATTTTCAGCAAACTTAACATGTATTTGTATGAAGATAACAAGATTTATTAACAACTGATACATAAACTGAACAAGTTCCACAGACATGTGGCTAACAGAATTGGAATAATGTGTCCCTGAACAAAGGGGGGGGGGGGGTTAAAATAACAGTCAGTATCTGGTGTGGCCACCAGCTGCATTAAGTACTGCAGTGCATCTCCTACTGATGGACTGCACCATATTTGCCAGATCTTGCTGTGCGATGTTACCCCACTTTTCCAACAAGGCACCTGCACGTTTCTGGACATTTCTGGGGGGGAATTGCCCTAGCCCTCACCCTCTGATCCAACAGGTCCCAGGCGTGCTCAATGGGATTGAGATCTGGACTCTTCGCTGGCCATGGCAGAACACTGACATTCCTGTCTTGCAGGAAATCACGCACAGAATGAGCAGTAAGGCTGGTGGCATTGTCATGCTGGAGGGTCATGTCAGGGTGAGCCTGCAGGAATGGTATCACATGAGGGAGGAGGATGTCTTCCCTGTAAAGCAGCGTTGAGATTGCCTGCAATGACAACAAGCTCAGTACGGTGATGCTGTGACACACCGCCCCAGACCATGACGGACCCTCCACCTCCAAATTGATCCCGCTCCAGAGTACAGGCCTCGGTGTAACGCTCATTCCTTCGACAATAAACGCGAATCCGACTATCACCCCTGGTGAGACAAAACCGTGACTCGTCAGTGAAGACCACTTTTTGCCAGTCCTGTGTGGTCCAGCGACGGTGGGTTTGTGCCCATAGGCAACGTTGTTGCCTGTGATGTCTGGTGAGGACCTGCCTTACAACAGGCCTACAAGCCCTCAGTCCAGCCTCTCTCAGCCTATTGCCGACAGTCTGAGCACTGACGGAGGGATTATGCGTTCCTGGTGAAACTCGGGCAGTTGTTGATGCCATCCTGTACCTGTCCCGTAGGTGTGATTTTCAAATGTACCGATCCTGTGCAGGTGTTGTTACACGTGGTCTGCTACTGCGAGGACAATCAGCTGTCCGTCCTGTCTCCCTGTAGCGCTGTCTTAGACGTCTCATAGTATGGACATTGCAATTTATTTACCTGGTCACATCTGTGGTCCTCATGCCTCCTTGCAGCATGCCTAAGGCACGTTCACGCAGATGAGCAGGGACCCTGGGCATCTTTCTCTTGGTGTTTGTCAGAGTCAGTAGAAAGGCCTCTTTAGTGTCCTACGTTTTCATAACTGTGACCTTAATTGCCTACCATCTGTAAGCTGTTAGTGTCTTAAAGACCGTTCCACAGGTGCATGTTCATTAATTGTTTATGGTTCATCGAACAAACATGGGAAACAGTGTTTAAACCCTTTACAATGAAGATCTGTGAAGTTATTTGGATTTTTACAAATTATCTTTGAAAGTCAGGGTCCTGAAAAAGGAACGTTTATTTTGTTGCTCAGTTTATTATTGACTTGGCTTCACCAGGAATCAGACACCACCCTTCCATTCTACCCCTTTTACATTCTAACACCTTTCAAATCTATCCCCTTTCCATTCAACCCCCTTTCCATTCTACCATTCTTCCATTATACCACCATTCCATTCTTCCCCCCTTCCCATTCTACCACCCTTCCATTCTACCACCATTCCATTCAACCCCCTTTCCATTCTACCATTCTTCCATTATACCACCATTCCATTCTTCCCCCCTTCCCATTCTACCACCCTTCCATTCTACCACCATTCCATTCTACCACCCTTCCATTCTACCAACCTTTCCATTCTACCACCCTTCCATTCTAACACCTTTCCATTCTACCACCATTCCATTCTACCACCCTTCCATTCTACCACCCTTCCATTCTACCACCCTTCCATTCTAACACCTTTCCATTCTAACACCCTTCCATTCTACCACCCTTCCATTCTACTACCCTTCCATTCTACCACCATTCCATTCTACCACCCTTCCCATTCTACCACCATTCCCATTCTACCACCATTCCATTCTACCACCCTTCCATTCTAACACCTTTCCATTCTACCACCCTTCCATTCTACCACCCTTCCATTCTACCACCCTTCCATTCTAACACATTTCCATTCTCTCTGTGGTCTGACACTTGATTTCAGGTTTACGTACAAATGCCTGGGAAGTTGATACAAATGAAGAACAGGGTATGCGCACACACACACATACACACACATTACACTTTAAAACCCCACGCTTGGCTAGCATAGCCCTTCTATTCTTCTTTCATGGCATTGCCAAGGCCATAAAATGTAATGGAGGGAAAGAGAAAAAGAGGAGAGAGAGAGAGGCCAGAGGGAGGAGAGGAGAGAGAGAGAGAAAGAGAGAGAGAGAGAGAGAGGCCAGTGGGAGGGGAGGAGAGGAGCGAGAGAGAGAGAGGCCAGTGGGAGGAGAGAGAGAGAGAGAGGAGAGAGAAATGGGGAGGCCAGACGGAGGAGAGGAAAGGAGAGAGAGGCCAGAGGGAGGAGAGAGAGAGAGAGGAGAGAGAGAAATAGGGAGGCCAGATGGAGGAGAGAGAATGAGGGAGGCCAGAGGGAGGAGAGGAGAGAGGGGCCAGAGGGAGGAGAGGAGAGGAGAGGATTAGAGGAGAGGAGAGGAGAGGAGAGAGAGGCCATACGGACGAGAGGAGAGAGAGGCCAGAGGGAGGAGAGGAGAGGAGAGAGAGGCCAGAGGGAGGAGAGGCGAGGAGAGAGAGGCCAGAGGGAGGAGAGGAGAGGAGAGAGGCCAGAGGGAGGAGAGAGAGGGAGAGAGGAGAGAGAAATAGGGAGGCCAGACGGAGGAGACGAGAGAGAATCAGGGAGGCCAGAGGGAGGAGAGCGAATCAGGGAGGCCAGACGGAGGAGAGAGAATGAGGGAGACCAGAGGAAGGAGAGGGGAGAGAGGCCAGAGGGAGGAGAGAGAGAGGAGAGAGAACAAGGGAGGAGAGGAGAGGGGCCAGAGGGAGGATAGAGAGCTAGAGGAGAGAGAAATAGGGATGCCAGAGGGAGGAGAGAGAACGAGGGAGGCCAGAGGTAGGAGAGGAGAAATAGGGAGGCCAGAGGGAGGAGAGGAGAAATAGGGAGGGGGGAAGACACAATACAAAGGGCAATAAAGAGGAGAGGAGTGAGAGGATGAGGGAGTGAGAGGATGATGGAGTGAGAGGATGAGGGAGTGAGAGGAGAGGAGAGAGAAACTGAGAGGGAGGGATATGCACAGGGTCGTTGCCTTCTCACTGGAGCAGATTATGAGCGTGATGGAAGGGTGTTTTAAATTACAGGTCATTTGTGTCATGAGCTGGAGGACTTAAATCATGGGAATCAATGTCAGGGATGCAGGGGGAGACGAACGTAGGGAGGGCGAGGAGGGAGGGAGGATGAAGCGGGGAGGCGGGTGGAGATGGGGGGGGTGTCCTGGCCAGTCAATGCTGAAGAGAGGGGTGGAACAGAGGGGTGAGAGGAGATAGGGAGAGGGAAGAAAATGGAGGAGAGGGAGATGGAGAGGAGTGAAAGACATTTAGAAAGAGAGATAGAAAGATAGAGAAAGGAGAAACACACTGACTACAGACAGCAATTCAATATCTATTCCATGTTGGTTCGACGCCATTTTATTAAACTGACATGGAAACAAAGTTGATTCAACCAGTGTTTGCCCAGTGGGAAGGGAGAAACAACGTTGATTCAACCAGTGTTTGCCCAGTGGGAAAGGAGATACAACGTTGATTCAACCAGTGTTTGCCTAGTGGGAAGGGAGAAACAACGTTGATTCAACCAGTGTTTGCCCAGTGGGAAGGGAGAAACAACGTTGATTCAACCAGTGTTTGCCCAGTGGGAAGGGAGAAACAACGTTGATTCAACCAGTGTTTGCCTAGTGGGAAGGGAGAAACAACGTTGATTCAACCAGTGTTTGCCCAGTGGGAAGGGAGAAACAACGTTGATTCAACCAGTGTTTGCCTAGTGGGAAGGGAGAAACAACGTTGATTCAACCAGTGTTTGCCCAGTGGGAAAGGTGATAGATAAAAGGGAGAGAGCGAGAAAGGGAGGGGGACAGAAATAAAAGAGGGGGAAACATCCTTCCCTTCGCTCTAGGCACATAAACGCGTGGCTCATTACCTAGTTGATAAATGTTTAACAGGCAAAGCAATGTAACGCCTCAACAATGACCTCGACCAGAGAGGTCACAAAATGCCAAATCTAGTTATATGACAAGCATGATGAAAATACATATAATTACATACAAGGAAGAAAATAGAATACAATGTAGAAAAATGGCCTATAAAAAATATTCCCCCTGTTTTACTTCCTGAATTGATGTCATCTCTACATTGTGTGTTCTAAACAGCCGTAGAGCATAGAACCATAGAACGATGCATCGCTGTGCGGTCAACATAACGTTCCCGAGGACATGGATCAACACAGCACAGCGGAGGAGGACTTTCCTCAGATGATGTGATCTCTGCTGCAGCTTTGTTTAATAAATAACGAAAGGCACATTTTGGATGTTTACCATAGTAAGTGTTCACAGAATGCATCACTTTGCTTTCAAGGGCATTGGTGAAGAACATACAAATCCAGAAGCTCGTGTTTTCTCCCTCGAGTTTATCCCTTGCAGCATTTATCGCTTGGACCTTCGACAGTTCTGACGGCTCTCACTGTCCATCCATAGACTGAATGTAGAGGAAACTGTGGATAGAATAGCAGGAACACACACACACACGCACACACACACACACACACACATACAGTAACATACACACACTCACACACCTACTGTATGCACACACACACACACACACACACACACACACACACACACACACACACACACACACACACACACACACATACTGTAACATACACACACAGACACACGTACTGTAACATACACACACAGACACACATACTGAACACACACACTCACTCACACACACACACACACACACACACACACACACACACACACACACACACACACACACACACACACACACACACACACACACACACACACACACACACACACTCTCACTTGGTCTCCCTCTAATCTCTCCCAAATATGTATTTCTCTCTCTGTCTCTCTCGCTCCCTGTCGATATGTACAGTTATGTACTCTTCTCTGCAGACGGAAGAGAAGAGGTCCAGAAGGTCAGAAAGGAAATGGAAAAAAATTCTTGACAGTTAGTTGTGACAGCAGAGTTGACTGCGGTGGTAAAATAGTGCTGAGTGGTGTGTGGGTCCATCTGTCATCTTTTCTCTTTGTTGAATTCGTGTCAGGAGCATCAAGTTGTCCCTTAAATCACACATTTTTTGGGGTATTTTGTATTTGATCGAGACTCTGGTGGTGTGTTTTATTGTGTTCAACTTCCATCCAGAGCAGCACTGATCTGAGTACAGCATTATACAACAAGGTTCCTCTGTGTGAGGTGAGGATTCACGAGGAGCTGATCTGAGTACAGCATTATACAACATGTCTCCTTTGTGTTTTATTGTGTTCAACTTCCATCCAGAGCAGCACTGATCTGAGTACAGCATTATACAACAAGGTTCCTCTGTGTGAGGTGAGGATTCAGGAGGAGCTGATCTGAGTACAGCATTATACAACATGTCTCCTTTGTGTTTTATTGTGTTCAACTTCCATCCAGAGCAGCACTGATCTGAGTACAGCATTATACAACAAGGTTCCTCTGTGTGAGGTGAGGATTCAGGAGGAGCTGATCTGAGTACAGCATTATACAACATGTCTCCTTTGTGTTTTATTGTGTTCAACTTCCATCCAGAGCAGCACTGATCTGAGTACAGCATTATACAACAAGGTTCCTCTGTGTGAGGTGAGGATTCAGGAGGAGCTGATCTGAGTACAGCATTATACAACATGTCTCCTTTGTGTTTTATTGTGTTCAACTTCCATCCAGAGCAGCACTGATCTGAGTACAGCATTATACAACAAGGTTCCTCTGTGTGAGGTGAGGATTCAGGAGGAGCTGATCTGAGTACAGCATTATACAACATGTCTCCTTTGTGTTTTATTGTGTTCAACTTCCATCCAGAGCATCTGTGTGACTGTAGACAGGGAGCTGAAACGATGCCAGAGCAGCTGTGTGACTGTAGACAGGGAGCTGAAACGATGCCAGAGCAGCTGTGTGACTGTAGACAGGGAGCTGACACGATGCCAGAGCAGCTGTGTGACTGTAGACAGGGAGCTGAAACGATGCCAGAGCAGCTGTGTGACTTTAGAGACAGGGAGATGAAACGATGCCAGAGCAGCTGTGTGACTGTAGACAGGGAGCTGAAACGATGCCAGAGCAGCTGTGTGACTGTAGAGACAGGGAGATTAAACGATGCCAGAGCAGCTGTGTGACTGTAGACAGGGAGCTGAAACGATGCCAGAGCAGCTGTGTGACTGTAGACAGGGAGCTGAAACGATGCCAGAGCAGCTGTGTGACTGTAGACAGGGAGCTGAAACGATGCCAGAGCAGCTGTGTGACTATAGACAAGGAGCTGAAACGAAGGGCAGAGGGAACACAGAGACACAACGGGATGACAAAGGAAGGAACTATTCGACTCAATGGTTTTGAACTCGGTCCATTCTCCGTGTGAAAGAACAGATACCAGGACTGCCAAGGTAGAGGGACCACACTGACACATCCTCCAAGGGAGAGAGCAGGTGCCAGGGCGGGAGGACCACTCTGACAGACACAGTGCCATCCATCAGACTAATGCCAAAAGCATCCACAATGTGAGAGAACTGATAGGCTACCATGACTTCTCTGCACACAATGCTAAAGTTTGGAAGCTTTACTCATTCCACAAGTGTGATTCTGACAATAGTTTATCACAACATGCCTACACATAAGTGTAGATTTCAAACACCATGGTTTTTGAATGGATTCAGAATTTTTTGAAAATATTAACTTAAATTAATATATCGGTTTTATATTATTATATTATATAGGACATGTACTGTATATTATCCTCTATATTGATGAATCCGACAGCACCTGTTCTCACATCAACTGATATAGGATTATCCCGTTCAGCAATAGGGGTTTAGACATTCCATCTGGGTCCATCTAGGGTGGTTTGGGAAGCCATTCCACACCCATGAGCAAACATCAGACCTAGTGGAATTGTAAACGCTCTTATCTAGCCCACCTGTCAAAGCCTGAGGGAGGCTGAGGGGGAGGCATAGAAATCTGAGGTTTGTAGTTTTTGATCTCACCCTTATCAAATACACAGTGGTATATGGGTTATGTTGCACTTCCTAAGGCTTCCGCTAGATGTCAACCATCTTTGGAACGTTGTTTCAGGCTGCTCCTGTGAAGGGGGGCCGGATGGGAGCTGTTTGACTAAGGGGTCTGCCAGCAGCCTCGTTCTGAGTCACACGTATTTCATGAGAGTTAGCTCTCGTTCCATAGCTTTTCTACAGACAATGGAATTCTCCGATTGGAACATTGTTGAATATTTATGAGAAAAACATCCTAAAGATTGATTCTTTACTTAGTTTGACAAGTTTCTTCAACCTGTAATAAAACTTTTTGAACTTTTCGTCCGACTGGACCAGAACGCGCGTTTGGATTTGTTTACCAAACGCCCGAACAAAAGAAGCTGTTTGGACATAAATGGACATAAATGATGGACATTATCGAACAAAACAAACATTTATTGTGGAACTGGGATTCCTGGGTGTGCATTCTGATGATCATCAAAGGTAAGTGAATATTTATAATGCTATTTATGACTAATGTTGACAACCCATGCTTTTTCCGTAAAGTTTTTTGGAAATCTGACACAGCGGTTGTGTTAATTAACCTTTTAGGGGGACTAGGGGGCGATATTTTAATTTTTGGATAAAAAACGTTCCTGTTTTAAACAAGATATTTTGTCATGAAAAGATATTCGACTATGCAAATAATTGACAGCTTTGGATAGAAAACACTCTGACGTTTCCAAAACTGCAAAGATATTGTCTGTGAGTGCAACAGAACTGATGTTACAGGCGAAACCCAGATAAAAATCCAATCAGGAAGTGCCGCATTTTTTGAAACCGCTTCATGCCAATGACTCCTTATATGGCTGGGAATGAGCTATGGATGAGCTTACGTTTTCTATGTATTCCCCAAGGTGTCTACAGCATTGTGACGTCTTTTTACGCATTTATGTTGAAGAATAGCCGTAAGGGACCACATTTAGCAAGTGGTCACATGATGTCTCCCGCAGAAAATCTTGCGTAAAATACTGAGGTAGCCATTTTTCCAATCGCTTCTTATGAGAAACCAATTGCCTCAACGGATATATTATCGAATATATATGTTAAGAACACCTTGAGGATTGATTCTAAACAACGTTTGCCATGTTTCTGTCGATATTATGGAGCTAATTTGGAAAAAAGTTTGGCGTTGTAGTGATAGCATTTTCCGGTCGATTTCTCAGCCATGCATGATGAACAAGCGGGAGCTATTTCGCCTACAAAAATAATATTTTTGGAAAAAAGTAACATTTGCTATCTAACTGGGAGTCTCCTGAGTGAAAACATCCGAAATTCTTCAAAGGTAAATTATTTAATTTGATTGCTTTTCCTATTTTCGTGAAAATGTTGCCCCGCGACAGCAGAGCCTAGCATATCATTATGCCATGATAAACTTACACAAATGCTTGTCTAGCGTTGGCTGTAACGCATATTTAGAAAATCTGAGATGACAGGGTGATTAACAAAAGGCTAAGCTACCAGGTGTGTTTTAAGTAAAGGCTGATTTGTAATTCATATATACAGAAGAAAAGAAACTATGCATATCTAACTCCCTTCATCTGCATTAATCTGAGGACACAGGATAGTATTTCAATGAGATACTTAATTTCAACCAGTGGAGAATGTGAAACGCTTTATTCAAAGAAGTTCATTATCCTGGTGTTATAAATACATAATACTTGCATTAGAATTATGATAATTATAATGTTATATTACAAATACAAGTTCAATCTGTACTTCAGTGCACATGCGGTGTGCATTATAAAACGAGGAAGAAAGACAACGTGGGGTGAGAGGTGTAGAAGACAGAAAGGGAAAGAGGTAAGAACAGCGGCAGACAGCTTATGATTCATGAATTACAGTACTTCCCTAATATTCTCTCAGTTCATCACAATTGCGGTGTCTCCTAACCAGCCTTGGGGCCCCCAGTTGGCCGAAGGTTATCTTAAGCGCGGGTGAGTTGGCGATGACGGGACTGGCTTCTTCTCTCACATCTAAACATACCTGCAGACGAGAGACAGAGGGTTAGCGAGAGAGAGAACATTAAAACATACCTGCAGAAGAGAGACAGATGGAGAGAGAGAGAGAGAGAGAGAGCATGGTTAAGCTCTGTTTTTTTTATTCTAACACGGTCAGTCATCATAATCATCAGGAGGTGAAATACAAAACTGACCTGGGATCATTAACTCTGGGACTACTACATCTCTGTCTGTATTTCAATGTAAAGCATCTCTTTAATAATACTTCCTGTATAATATAAACTGACCTGGGATCATTAACTCTGGGACTACTACATCTGTATCTGTATTTCAATGTAAAGCATCTCTTTAATAATACTTCCTGTATAATATAAACTGACCTGGGATCATTAACTCTGGGACTACTACATCTCTTTAATAATACTTCCTGTATAATATAAACTGACCATGGATCATTAACTCTGAGACTACTGCATCTCTTTAATAATACTTCCTGTATAATATAAACTGACCTGGGATCATTAACTCTGGGACTACTGCATCTCTTTAATAATACTTCCTGTATAATATAAACTGACCTGGGATCATTAACTCTGGGACTACTACATCTCTTTAATAATACTTCCTGTATAATATAAACTGACCTGGGATCATTAACTCTGGGACTACTACATCTCTTTAATAATACTTCCTGTATAATATAAACTGACCTGGGATCATTAACTCTGGGACTACTACATATCTTTAATAAGACTTCCTGTATAATATAAACTGACCTGGGATCATTAACTCTAGGACTACTGCATCTCTTTAATAATACTTCCTGTATAATATAAACTGACCTGGGATCATTAACTCTGGGACTACTACATCTCTTTAGTAAAACTTCCTGTTGACCCGACCAAGTGACCTCTCACCTGTGATCATGCTGTGCCTTCTGTGTCAGCCAGTTCAGATGCGGGAGGGGTTCACCAAAACAGTTGATATAACCTAGAGGATTTAGGGAGAAGGGGGAGAGTGATGAAGTGAAGAAGAGAGACTGTTATTGTGTGTGTGTGGTCTCATCTGGTGTCCACACTTAAGTGGCTACAGAGTACTTTATGCAGAAAAACAGACACATGAGGACAAACAATAGAAGATAATGTCAATTAGTAGATACTGTATGTGACGCAGACACCTATCGGAGTGTACCTGAAACATTTAAATATAGAGGGCTATGTTAAACGGTCACGCCAAAAAACCAAGCGCATACAAATGACCGGCCCAAAAACAGGACCCAAACAGTCCAGAGAAAACAAGAAAATAGCACAACCACCAAAACGAACAGAGGCACAAGCCAGCACAAAAGCAGGCGGGCATAACCGGCTTAGAAATCCCTAACCAAAACCTAAACAAGAAACGGGTGTAACCAATAAGACAAAACCAACAGAAAAGGAAAAGGGGATCGGTGGCAGCTAGTAGACAGTTGACGATGACCGCCGAGCGCCGCCCGAACAGGAAGAGGAGCCACCATCGGTGGGAGCTAGTAGACCGGTGACGACGACCGCCGAGCGCCACCCGAACAGGAAGAGGAGCCACCATCGGTGGGAGTCGTGACAGTAGCTCTGGTTGTGGACACTTTTGCCAGCAATAAACCTTCCACAGCCTGTTCCTCAGACAGTGAACATCTGGCTATATCTACATTTTCGACCCAATGATCAGCTCGCTCTCTGAAAATAAAGAAAATATCTTATTGTTTGTAGATATGAAAACAATAACTGAGATATGACCTGTCAATATAAAGCAGCAGATGTCATTTTCAGGATACATCAATACAGCCCAGAAAGCTTAAAACCTTTTGTGACTAGGAGGCAGTATTTTCATTTTTGGAAAAATAAAGTTCCCGCAGTAAACGGGATATTTTGTCAGGACAAGATGCTAGAATATGCATATAATTGACATATAATTGTCAGATTAGGATAGAAAACACTCTAAAGTTTCCAGAACTGTAAAATTATTGTCTGTGAGTATAACAGAAATGATATTGCAGGCGAAAGCCTGAGAAAAATCCAATCCGGAAGTGACTCATCTTTTGAAAGCTCTGCGTTCCAATGCGTTCCTTTTGAGTTTTGAATGGGCTATCAACCAGATTACGTTTTCTCCATATTCCTCAAGGTGTCTACAGCATTGTGACGTAGTTTTATGCATTTATGTTGAAGAATACCCGTAAGCGGTTACATTGCGCAACTGGTCACCTGATGGCTCCCAGAGTGATTCTCGCGTAAAATACAGAGGTGGCCATTATTCCAATCGGTCCTATTGAAAAACCAATTGTCAAATATCGAATAGATATTTGAAAAACACCTTGAGGATTGATTATAAATAACGTTTGCCATGTTTATCGTGACTGCAATTTCCGGGCGATTTCTCAGCCAAACGTAAAGAACAAACTGAGCTATTTCGCCTACAAAAATAATATTTTTGGAAAAAAGGAACATTGGCTATCTAACTGGGAGTCTTGTGAGTGAAAACATCCGAAGCTCATCAAAGGTAAACTATTTAATTTGATTGCTTTTCTGATTTTCGTGACCAAGTTACCTGCTGCTAGCTGGACAAAATGCTATGCTAGACTATCGATAAACTTACACAAATGCTTGTCTAGCTTTTGGCTGTAAAGCATATTTAGAAAATCTGAGATGACAGGGTGATTAACAAAAGGCTGTGTCTCAATATATTTCATTTTTTTGTGATTTTCACGAATAGGAATATTTTCTAGGGATATTTATGTCCGTCGCGTTATGCTAACAAGTGTCAGTCGATGATTACGCTCCCGCTCCCGGGATGGGGAGTTAGAGGTTTTAACACCAGACTGGTATTGTAGCATAGCTTCCAAGACGACGTAGCAGTAGGACGTGTGTGTTCGTCTTTGTCTTATCCCGTTTCGTATATATCTTGATCTCACTTTCGATCTACGAACTGAATATACTTTCCTGCAACCCGACTCACCCAATGTGGTACGGATCTGCTATATTTATTCCTTATAAATGGACCTTCCATCAGGAGCTAGTCAGCTGACTAGCTACTAGTCTTTGTTAGCCACAACTAGCGGTCCTCGCCTTATTCTTGGTCACCTGCCAGCCTTAGCTCGGAGAACACCTGCCAGTCTGCACAGCCCGATATCAACCCAGAGCATATCGGACCGCTTCTCTCTACCACATCACCGGATTCCTGCTGCTCTGGATCATTACAACGGATCATCGCAGCTAGCTAGCTGCAAACAAATGGCTACTGTTAACTACTCTCCTCTGTCCCGAAGCAAGCACCAGCTAGCCTTGAGCTAGCCTCGAGCTAGGCCCATTTACCAGCTAATTCTAGGGCTACAATATCTCCCCTGTAATGGCCTGGCCACTTAGCCCCACCGATTCGTCACTACTGGACTGCCGACATGATCGCCCGATGTGGTCTCAACAGGCTATTCTGTTACGATGTCGCAAAATAACCATCTACTAGCCATGGCCCTCTAGCTTTTCGGAACGCTGTCCCCTGCTCGCCTAGCATAGTAGTGACTACCGAACAGCACCCTGACTCACCTATTGCTGCACTTTTGACCCTATGATCACTCGGATACACAGCTGATACCCCTTGGACTGTTTCAATAACACTGTACCCCAGCCTAGAACTCAGGTCCTTTCTAACCTAACTGACACGCTCTGCCATTTCATCGCCATTTACCCATTGTTGTCTTAGCTCTCCTGATCAACACCTGTGATTGCTTCATGCCTCTCTCTAATGTCAATATGCCTTATCTATTGCTGTCTTGGCTATTTCTTATTGTTCTTTTAACTGTAGAGCCCTCAGTCCCGCTCATAATTCCTTAGGTAGCTATTTTGTTCCACCCCACACACATGCAGAGACCTCACCTGGCTTAACTGGTGTCTCCAGACAAATCCTCTCTCATCGTCACTCAACGCCTAGGTGTACCGCCACTGTACTCGCATCCTACCATGCCATTGTCTGTACATTATGCCTTGAATCTATTCTACCATGCCCAGAAATATGCTCCTTTTGTTCTCCGTCCCCAACGCACTAGACAACCAGTTCTTATAGCCTTTAGCCGTACCCATATCCTACTTATCCTCCGTTTGTCTGGTGATGTACAGGTTCATCCAGGCCCTGCAGTGCCTAGTTCCACTCCTATTCCCCAGGCACTGTCATTTGTTGACTTCTGTAACCGTAAAAGCCTTGGTTTCATGCATGTTAACATCAGAAGCCTACTCCCTAAGATTGTTTATTCACTGCTTTAGCACACTCCGCCAACCCTGATGTCCTTGCCATGTCTGAATCCTGGCTTAGGAAGGCCATCAAAAAACCTGAAATGTCCATCCCCAATTACAACATTTTCCACCAAGATTGAACTGTCAAAGGGGTGGAGTTGCAATCTACTGCAGAGTTATGTCATGCTATCCAGGTCTGTGCCCAAACAGTTTCTACTTTTAAATATCCATCTTTCCAGACATGTCTCTCACTGTTGCCGCTTGTTATAGACCCCCCTCACCCCGTAAACACTGGCACCCTCATAGATATCATTCTAACCAACCAACCTTCCCTCCAAATACACCTCTGCTGTCTTCAACCATTATCTCAGCATTCGCTGCCTCATTGCCTACATCCGTAATGGCTACACGGTCAAATGACCACCCCTCATCACTGTCAAACGCTCCCTGAAACACCTCAGCAAGCAGGCCTTTCTAATAAACCTGGCCCTGGTATCCTCCATCAGTAGAAGATGCCTGGTTATTCTTTAAAGGTTATTTCCTTACCATCTTAAATAAGCAAGCCCCATTCAAAAGATTTAGAACTAAGAACAGATTTAACCCTTGGTTCACTCCAGTCTTGACTGCTCTTGACCAGCACAAAAACATCCTGTGGCGTACTGCATTAGCATCGAATAGCCCCCGCGATATACAACTTTTCAGGGAAGTTAGGAACCAGTATAAACAGGCAGGTAGGAAAGCAAAGGCCAGCTTTTTCAAACAGAAATTTGCATCCTGTAGCACAATCTCCAAAAAGTTCTGGGACACTGTAAAGTCCATGGAGAATAAGAGCAACTCCTCCCAGCTGCCCACTGCACTGAGGCTAGGAAATATTGTCACCACCGATAAATCTAGGATAATCAAGAGTTTCAATAGGCATTTTTATATGGCTGGACATGCTTTCCAGCTGGCTACCCCTACAACGGTCAACAGCTCTGCACCCCCCACAGCAACTTGCCCAAGCCTCCCCCATTTCTCCTTCACCAAAATGCAGATAGCTGATGTTCCGAAAGAGCTGCAAAATCTGGACCCCCAACAAATCAGCTGGGCTATTAATAAAGATTGGAAAGCTGCCACGGTCATCCCAACCCCATAGAAAATGAAAGAAGAAGTTACAGGTCTGTGAGACCCAGAAATCTTGCTTGTTTTGTAGGTGACCAAATACTTATTTTCCACCATAATTTGCAAATAAATTCATTGTAGGATTTTTAACGTGATTTTCTGGATTTTTTATCTCATTTTGTCTGTCATAGTTGAAGTGTACCTATGATGAAAATGGCAGGCCTCTCTCATCTTTTTTAATTGGGAGAACTTGCACAATTAGTGGCTGACTAAATATTTTTTTGCCCCACTGTATGCTCTCTTTGGCTGCCCTCGCTTCATATTTGTTGCCAAACCCACTGGCTCCAGGTCATCTACAAGTCTTTGCTAGGTAAAACCCCGCCTTATCTCAGCTCACTGGTCACCATAGCAACACCCACCCGTAGCACGCGCTCCAGCAAGTATATTTCACTGGTCATCCTTTTCATCCTTTCCTTCCAGTTCTCTGCTGTGTCTCCCTCACTAACTTTAAGCATCAGTGGTCAGAGCAGCTTACTGATCATCTCAACTGTACACAGCCCATCTGTAAATAGCCCACCCAACTACCTCATCCCCATATTTATGTTTTTTTTTGCTCCTTTGCACCCCAGTATCTCTACTTGCACATTCATCTTCTGCACATCTATCACTCCAGTGTTTAATTGCTAAATTGTCATTATTTCACCACTATGCCCTATTTATTGCCGTATCTCCCTAATCTTACTACATTTGCACACACTGTATATAGATTTTTCTAATGTGTTATTGACTGTATGTTTGCTTATTCCATGTGTAACTCTGTGTTGTTGTTTGTGTCGCACTGCTTTGCTTTTATCTTGGTGTAAATGGGAACTTGTTCTCAACTGGCCTACCTGGTTAAATAAAGGTGATCTGGCCTACCTGGTTAAATAAAGGTGATCTGGCCTACCTGGTTAAATAAAGGTGATCTGGCCTACCTGGTTAAATAAAGGTGATCTGGTCTACCTGGTTAAATAAAGGTGATCTGGCCTATCTGGATAAATAAAGGTGATCTGGTCTACCTGGTTAAATAAAGGTGATCTGATCTACCTGGTTAAATAAAGGTGATCTGGTTTACCTGGTTAAATAAAGGTGATCTGGCCTATCTGGATAAATAAAGGTGATCTGGTCTACCTGGATAAATAAAGGTGAAAGTAGAAAAATAAAACAAATTGTGGTTGTTCGTTAGGTGATGGGAAATATGCAATGATTCCTGCACCATCTACACGCTGCAAAGCCTCCCTAACTCTTTGTGACCTATTGTGTTCTTTCATCCTTCTGTAAAAAAGCTAACCTTTACACTGTCATGAAATATGATTATATATCGACTAAAACAAATAGGACACGACCTGCTTATGAGTTGCAATGAAAGAAAGTTAGATTAGTTCAACTGAAAATGACAAGAACAGGCATTCGTAGCTAAATGCGTTTGGTTAGCTTGAAAATAATAAGTGCATGATTTATCATTCTCTGGTATTGTCACACTCTGACCATTATTTGAGTTGTTTGTTTCTATGTTTTGTTTGGTCCGGGTGTGATGTGAGTGGGCATTCTATGTTGCATGTCTAGTTAGTCTGTTTCTATGTGTTTTGGCCTGATATGGTTCTCAAACAATGGCAGGTGTTTGTCGTTGTCTCTGATTGGGAACCATATTTAGGTAGCCTGTTTTGTATTGTAGTTCGTGGGTTATTGTCTATGTGTAGTTGCCTGTGTATGCACTTGTTGTCATAGCGTCACGTTGTTTTTGTTTAAGTGTTCTTTGTGTTTTTTCGTCATTCAATAAAAGAAAAAGCTACGATCGTACAGTTGAAGTCGAAAGTTTACATACACTTGTGGTGGGGTCATTAAAACTCTGCTCTGGCCGCTTTCATGGCAAGGATAAATTCTTTCCTCTTCTGGGCATAGCTTTAGGATAGTCTTCATTGAGGAAGTTAAAAATTTGAAGTCGCAAGATTACATACAGTAATCTTGAGTCATCTTGAGGTATGAGTCATCAACTCCACTGTTCCAGTTACCTTGAACCCTGCTCACAAACCCTTTCGATGACTGACTATTGAGTAACACACCTGTTCTTGACTCTATCACATACAGTTGAAGTCGGAAGTTTACATACACTTAGGTTGGAGTCATTAAAACTCGTTTTTCAACCTCTCCACAAATTTCTTGTTAACAAACTATAGTTTGTGCATGACACAAGTAGTTTTTCCAACATTTGTTTACAGACAGATTACAGACAGATTACTTAACTTATAATTCACTGTATCACAATTCCAGTGGGTCAGAAGTTTACATACACTAAGTTGACTGCCTTTAAACAGTTTGGAAAACTCCAGAAAATTATGTCATGGCTTTAGAAGCTTCTGATTGGCTAATTGACGTAATTTGAGTCAATTGGAGGTGTACCTATGGATGTATTTCAAGGCCTACCTTCAAACTCAGTGCCTCTTTGCTTGACATCATGAGAAAATCAAAAGAAATCAGCCAAGATCTCCACAAGTCTTGTTCATCCTTGGGAGCAATTTCCAAATGCCTAAACGTACCACTTTTCACTATCACTACTACTACTATAGGTTTCACTTCCCCACCTGCCATTTTTTTTTTTAAACCTGATGGAGCTCATTGCCTTCTTGAATCATGCAGAGATGGGCATCATGAAACATAGGACCAACACTTTATATGTTGCATTAATATTTTTGTTCAGTACACAACTACTATATTTTGAAGTTGTGTTATATTACTGTGTAGGCAACTTGTTCTTCTAGGCTAAATAGTTTTACTTTTGTATAAATGTTAATTTATGATTCATAGCATGGATGAAGACACAATGGGCAATGTTTTGCTTTTCAATAAAACACTTTCTATTCTTTTAAAATGGCAATATGTAACTTTCTGGCTGACTCGACCAAATTCACATAGAATTGTGAGGTATAGATCTATCATTCTACTTGAAAGCAAGTCTAAGAATCTGTCGATCTGTTCTATGTGTGATATTCCTATGCTTCCCGTTCTTACTTGCAACTTTAAAAATGAATTACAATAATGTAAATGTGATTTGAGCCTCGTCATTGATTTTGTTGGAAAAGGGGAGAAATTGTGCTTTAGAACAGTATTGATATTACAGTTGATCTGGAGTAGTACGTTTTTTGGGCGCTAAAATAAGGTCAATGGTAAGGGACCAGCAAAGTGAGTTAGTTAACTGAATCGTGTGAGCTAACTACTAGCCTTGTAAAAGTTTGACGGAAGAACCATCAGTGCTGAGATGCCATCATCACACAGTCCTTCTTCGTAGGTGTCCGCTATGACTTCCTTCGTGTCGGGAAAAAAAGTTGCGTTCAGAACAATTATTTTTGATTGAAAATAAAACAACTTTTGCTCTCGACAAAAAATACACAAACGTACCTCCATAGTGTTTAACAATTTGCCTGTGAATAACCACAGCTTCATACAAACGTGCTACCGTATTCAGAATTCTTGACGCACAATCGATAATGCTGCCATATCCTGCCAGCATGCCCACAAGCGAGACACAATGATGACGCTTGGAAAAGGCAAAGGAACGAGATTGGAACAACAACAATTTGTTGCAAGTTGGGGAGGGGGGCTATTAGCTGAACAATAGACTATTCAACCTTTACTAAAGAATAGTCTAATAGCTGAACTAGGTGTGAACAACCCCACTCCTATCACAGACCTGATTTGCTCTCACAACCAAGGGGAAGCTTGCTACTCAATGTAGTAAAGTATTGACTTTTCAAATAAGTTACCTTACACGTTATGTTGGCAGACAATTTGTTAGCTACTATGTCCTTACGAACCACATAGCATATCATTACAGCAGTATGTACCGGTATGCTAGCTAGCTACCTAACGTTAGTAGTTATACAACAAACTTGCAAGTATATTAACTATAGGCTATCTAACTACCCAACGTTTATTGACTTGATTATTCCAGTCATTCTTAGCTTAGCTAAATGGTAAAGTAGGTGGGCGTTCTCAATGGACGTTCGGGTGTGTTCGTAAATTCGCTCTGGCCATATACTCCGATTTCAGAGCACTCTCGTCTGAGTACCAGAGAGCAGAATAATTAATTTACGAGCGCTCAACACCGGTTGAATATGGCCGGTGTCAGTAATAAATGGCAAAAAAAAGCGTAATTAAATTGTTTCAAGCAGCACAGTTATAGTCACCAACTCTCCGGTTAACACAAAATCTACCTAACACGCTCTGCTAGGGCGAGTAAAATGTACAATCTGACAACGCTCTGAATTTATGAGCGTCACGTTGTACAGCTCCATATTTTCTGTTCCATCCTAGTAGAAACCCAGAGGTTTTTTCCTTTTTCAGGTAATAGACACACCATAATATTAATTAAATTAATTTAGCAAGTACTAGTCAAAAGTTTGGACACACCTACTCATTCTATGACTTTTCTTTATTTTTACTATTTTCTACATTGTATAATAATAGTGAAGACATCAACTAAGAAATAACACCGATCTCTCGCGTGGCCTGCATTCTGTAGTACAGACATGGCCTGCTCTCCCTTATGTAAGTAATTAGGCACTTTCCCATGTTTACTACAGTATGTATTGTAGACTTCACAGTAGCCTAATAAACAAATAAACACATTTTGTTAATAAAATTATTTAAAAAATACTCTTTCAAAATACAGATGTTGATTTAGTCATGAATAATGAATTACTATGGAAATAAATATCCCTGATTTACAGAAATTTTGAAACAAAGATGTCTAATGAAGGAAAACCATTTAGAATCCTCCAATCTTGTAGCTCCTGACCGTCATGTTGTACAGCGCCATAGTTTGCATTCCATCCTAACGGAAACCCTGAGTTTTTTTCTCTCCATTTTTCTCTGAATAGAAACACTATAATATTAATAAAATGAATTAAGCCACATTTCTTCAAATCAATCCCATATACTACGTTATTACAAAAAAGGTTAAAAATTCTCTGGTAATTGTAGTGAGGTGTGTGCTGGCTGCAGAGAAGTCTGGACGCAGGAGAGCGGAAACTGATTTACAACGGTGTCGTTTAATATCCATAAACCACCGTCAACAGAACAATACAATAAATGGGTCAAATAAAACCCGGTAAATACCAGCAAACCGTGCATAAGCACAACAAGAAACAATTATCGACAAGGACATGAGGGGGAACAGAGGGCTAAATACACAACATGTAATTGATGGTATTGGAACCAGGTGTGATGGAAGACAAGACAAAACCAATGGAAAATGAAAAGTGGATCAGCGATGGCTAGAAGGTTGGTGACAATACAATACAAACCCAAAAAAGGCCTGTGGTGTTAATTGTATCCTCAATGAAATTATAAAATATACAGACCACAAATTCCAATTCGCTATAGTATACTTAAACTCTCTAGCATCATCCTTACCTATGACATCTTCTCCAATATTTGGAACCAAGTACTTATCACCCCAAACCACAAAAGTGGAGACAAATTTGTCCTCAATAACTACCGTGTAATATGCGTCAACAGTAACTTTGGGGAAATCCTCTGCATTATCATTAACAGCAGTCTCGTACATTTCCTCAGTGAAAACAGTGTACTGAGCAAATGTCAATTTGGCTTTTTATCAAATGACGAACAACAGACCACATATTCACCCTAATTATGCACACCTCTCTTTACACCTTCGTTGACAAACAACCAAACAAACCAAAACAAAAGCAAAGCCTTCTCATGCTTTGTTGATTTATAAAAAAACGTTGACTTAATTTGGCATGCGGGTCTGCTCTACAAATTGATGGAAATTGGGGTTGGGTGAAAAACATACAACATTATAAAATCCATGAACAGAAACAACAAGTGTGGGGTTAAAATTGGCAAAAAAGCACCACCCTCTTCTCCATATATATCAACAAATTGGGCACTAGAAAGTCTGCAGCACCTGGCCTCACCCTACTAGAATCTGAAGATAATGTCTACTGTCTACTGTTTGCTGATGATCTGGTACTTCTGTCGCAATTCAAGGAGGGCCTACAGCAGAACCTAGATATTCTGCACAGATTCTGCCAGACCTGGGCCCTGACAGTAAATCTCAGTAAGACACGAATAATGGTGTTTCAAAAAAAAGATCCAGACGCCAGGACCACAAATACAAATTCCATCTAGACACCGCTGCCCTAGAGCAGACAAAAAACTATACATACCTCGGCCTAAAGACCAGCGCCACAGGTCACTTCCACAAAGCTGTGAACGATCTGAGAGACAAGGCAAGAAGTGCATTCTATGCCATCAAAAGAAACATAAATTTCAACATAGTAATTACGATCTGTCAAAAATACTTGAATCAGTTATAGAACCCATTGCCCGTTATGGTTGTGAGGTCTGGCGTCCGCTCACCAACCAAGACTTCACAGAATGGGACAAACACCAAATTGAGACGATGCATGCATAATTCTGCAAAAAATATCCCCGGTGTGCAATGTAAAGCACCAAATAATGCATGCAGAGCAGAATTAGGCCAATACCTGCTAATGATAAAAATCCAGAAAATAGCCATTAAATTCTACAGCCACCTAAAAGGAAGCGATTGCTGAACCTTAACACATTGGAAAGAATGAACAAAAAAACACATCAAACAAGAATGCTATTTGGCCCTAAACAGAGAGTACACAGCGGCAGAATACAGTACCTGACCATTGTGACTGACCCAAACGTAAAGAGAGCTTTGACTATGTACAGACTCAGTGAGCATAGCCTTGGTATTGAGAAAGGCTGTTTCTATTGGGGGAAATATCCCCAAATAAATTCCCATATCTACTGGGTGAAATACCACAGTGTGCCATCAGAGCAGCATGATATGTGACCCGTTGCCAAAAGAAAAGGGCAACCAGTGAAGAACAAACACCACTGTTAATACAACCCATATTTATGTTTATTTGTTTTTCCTTTTGTACTTTAACTATTTGCACATCATTAAAACACTGTATATAGACATAATATGACATTTTAAAATGTCTTTATTCATCAGGAACTTTTTGGAGTGTAATGTGTACTGTACATCTTTTCTTGTTCATTTCACTTTTGTTTATTATCTACCTCACTTGCTTTTGCAATGTAAACATATGTTTCCCATGCCAATAAAGCCCCTTGAATTGAATTAAATTGAACATTGAATTGAGAGAGAGAGAGAGAGAGAGAGAGAGGTCTGCCGTTTGTGACAGAATGATGTCAGTTTAGAGAGACAGAGGAAGTTGGAGAGACAGAGGAAGATGGAGAGAGATACAGAGGTGAGAGAGAGTGAGAGAGAGAGAGAGAGAGACAGATAGGTAGAGAGAGACAGAGAGATAGAGAGACAGAGGGAGCGGGAGAGAGAGACAGAGACAGACAGAGAGCTAGAGAGAGAGAGAGAAAGAGAGAGACATAGATAACGAGAGAGAGACAGAGGAAGAGGGAGAGAGAGAGACAGAGGGAGATGAAGAGAGAGAGAGACAGAGGGAGAGAGAGACAGTGACCTGTTGCCACAACCCATATTTATGCTTATTTATTTTCCCTTGTGTACTTTAACCATTTGTACATTGTTACAACACTGTAAATATACAGTATATAATATGACATTTGTAATGTCTTTATTGTTTTGAAACTTCTGTATGTGTAATGTTTACTGTTAATTTGTATTGTTTTTTTGCTCACTTTTGTATATTATCTACCTCATTTGCTTTGGCAATGTTAACACGTTTCCCATGCCAATATAGCCCCTCGAATTAAATTGAGAGAGACAGAGGAAGAGAGAAAGGCAGAGGAAGATGGAGAGATACACAGAGAGAGAGACACAGAGAGAGAGAGAGAGACACAGAGAGAGAGAGAGAGACCGAGAGAGAGAGAGACACAGAGAGAGAGAGAGAGAGACAGAGAGAGAGAGACACAGAGAGAGAAAGAGAGAGAGACACAGAGAGAGAAAGAGAGCGAGAGACAGAGAGAGAAAGAGAGAGAAAAAGAGAGAGAGAGACACACAGAGAGAGAGAGAGAGAAAGACAGAGAGAGAGAGGTCAGCCGGTAGTGACAGAATGTTGTTAGTTCAGAGAATGAGAAGGACAACCAATTTATGAAATGTTGGACCATCAGCACTTCTCCGTTCTGTGGTCTCCGTGGTAACCTTTTATCAGTGTAGGGGTCATTCCAGAGGTCAC
The DNA here is from genome assembly GCF_057628025.1 of Oncorhynchus mykiss. NCBI lineage: Eukaryota > Metazoa > Chordata > Actinopteri > Salmoniformes > Salmonidae > Oncorhynchus > Oncorhynchus mykiss. Next base: position 6,671,611 of record NC_143029.1, read on the forward strand.
TGGGGAGATAGAGGTCTTAGTATGTTCCAAATGGCACCCTATCCATAGGGCTCAGGTCAAAGTAATGCACTATATAGGGAATAGGGTGCCATTCGGGTCAAACATTTATATTGGCTGGGATTTCAATCTGGGTATTAAGGCATTATTGTGTCTAAGAGGACTTGACTGTTATGGTCATAGATAATTGTCAATTTCCCATGCTATCTCAGACTGTCAGACTTAACAGCAGATAAACTATGTGTACAGTATAAAAAAACACATATTTTATATTTGGATGTTTCCTAGCCAAATTATACAGAATTTCAAACGAATAAATAAAGCTTGTCTATTTGTTGGAGGCAGCTGGTTTTCCAAAGGAAGGAAAGTAGCCTAAATCACAGAAGAAGGAAGTGAATTTGAAATGCTGTAGCACCTCTAACTGGATCCGTTTTGAGTTATTAGTTGTTGAACCCAGCAGCTGCATTTCACGGTTCCTTATCCCACCTTCCTGAGGGGTGAAATTTTCTCCAACGGTGTTTGGAGAAACACACACACACACACACACACACACACACACACACACACACACACACACACGAGAGAGAGAGATGGTTCTTTAGCCAGCCATATGAGGGGTGAAATGTTTCTGCGACAATGGTTCTGTGGGCTAACTGCTGAGGTGGTTTAGTCCTCCAAATGCTGCAGCAGACCAATGGTTCTGTGGGCTAAATGCTGAGGTGGTTTAGTCCTCCAAATGCTGCAGCAGACCAATGGTTCTGTGGGCTAAATGCTGAGGTGGTTTAGTCCTCCAAATGCTGCAGCAGACCAATGGTTCTGTGGGCTAAATGCTGAGGTGGTTTAGTCCTCCAAATGCTGCAGCAGACCAATGGTTCTGTGGGCTAAATGCTGAGGTGGTTTAGTCCTCCAAATGCTGCAGGAGATCAATGGTTCTGTGGGCTAAATGCTGAGGTGGTTTAGTCCTCCAAATGCTGCAGCAGACCAATGGTTCTGTGGGCTAAATGCTGAGGTGGTTTAGTCCTCCAAATGCTGCAGCAGATCAATGGTTATGTGGGCTAAATGCTGAGGTGGTTTAGTCCTCCAAATGCTGCAGCAGATCAAGTGGTATTCAGTTGTCTTTTCATGGGCTGTAAAGACACAGTTTCAAAGAACTCCATTCTGTAGGTTACTAGAAGGAGACACTTCCACAATGGCTTCTCTCTCAAGCAATAAAGAACGCTGTGCTTTTCATTTTTCATGGCTTTCTTTGATGATAGGGACACTTCTGTTGGTCTTGTGTTGACATCGTGTCCTCGATCATTTTCAATGAATATACTTGCAATAATGTACTTGTAAATACCTAGAGATGCAGTCCTAAATAAATACAAAACATACTAGGTGAATTTCCACAGGTATAAGTGCCTTGCTCAAGAGCACATTGGCAGATTTTTCACCTTGTCTGCAGTTATTCAAATCGTCCCCTCCCCTTGTCATTGCTTACTGATTCATTCTGAGCCAGCCAAGACAGCCAAGACTTCCACAAGTTCTTTAACTTTTCTCTTTCATTATCTCTTCATTTCTACTTTGTTTTCTCTCTTTAGAGAACCATCTCTGCCGTTTAAGTCTCTATATCTCTTTTCCTCCTCCTCCTCCTCCTCCTCCTCCTCCTCCTCTTTCCATCCCTCTCTTCCTTTTCCCCATCTATCTCTCCTGTAATTGCATATTCCTGCCCTCATAGCGATCAAACTGGGGCAATTAAAGAAACTGGCCGCATCACAAATTGCACCCTATTCCATTTATAGTGCACTACTTTTGACCAGAGCCACGTAGTGCACTTTATAGGGAACAGGGTGCTATTTGGGATGCTGTTAAAGAGTGTTTTTTTTTAACACTCCGCCAGCTAATGAACGGAGAAGAATTCGTTGGTCCAAAATAGTGTCATTATCTAGAGGTTGAAGAAACTTTCCTCAGAAAGTTTAGAGTAAGAAATTAATTGGGACTGATCAGTGGATTCAAATGATTCAGAGGAAGGAGGGAATATCTTGATTGGTGTTCATGTGTTCATCTAACGACACGTTACATTTTAGGACAATACATTAAAGGTCAAAGGGCAAAGGGCAAAGGTCAAAGGGCAAAGGGCAAAGGGCAAAGGGCAAAGGTCAGTCAGGGTTAATTAAGCCTTACTCTTTCAGTTTTCGTAGACGTTGATCAATAAAAGTTATTACGTCTGTCTTTCAAAGGCCTCGATTACCTGCTAATGAGCTGACACCTCACAGTTCAATTATGTGGTTGGTTCAGAAAGATGGAATGGTTCCTGTATCCGTCTCCTCGTGTCAACATGGAATAATAGTTCCTGTATCCGTCTCCTCGTGTCAACATGGAATAATAGTTCCTGTATCCGTCTCCTCGTGTCAACATGGAATAATAGTTCCTGTATCCGTCTCCTCGTGTCAACATGGAATAATAGTTCCTGTATCCGTCTCCTCGTGTCAACATGGAATAATAGTTCCTGTATCCGTCTCCTCGTGTCAACATGGAATAATAGTTCCTGTATCCGTCTCCTCGTGTCAACATGGAATAATAGTTCCTGTATCCGTCTCCTCGTGTCAACATGGAATAATAGTTCCTGTGTCCGTCTCCTCGTGTCAACATGGAATAGTTCCTGTATCCGTCTCCTCGTGTCAACATGGAATAGTTCCTGTATCCGTCTCCTCGTGTCAACATGGAATAATAGTTCCTGTATCCGTCTCCTCGTGTCAACATGGAATAATAGTTCCTGTATCCGTCTCCTCGTGTCAACATGGAATAGTTCCTGTATCCGTCTCCTCGTGTCAACATGGAATAGTTCCTGTATCCGTCTCCTCGTGTCAACATGGAATAGTTCCTGTATCCGTCTCCTCGTGTCAACATGGAATAGTTCCTGTATCCGTCTCCTCGTGTCAACATGGAATAATAGCTCCTGTATCCGTCTCCTCGTGTCAACATGGAATAGTTCCTGTATCCGTCTCCTCGTGTCAACATGGAATAGTTCCTGTATCCGTCTCCTCGTGTCAACATGGAATAATAGTTCCTGTATCCGTCTCCTCGTGTCAACATGGAATAGTTCCTGTATCCGTCTCCTCGTGTCAACAAGGAATAGTTCCTGTATCCGTCTCCTCGTGTCAACATGGAATAGTTCCTGTATCCGTCTCCTCGTGTCAACATGGAATAGTTCCTGTATCCGTCTCCTCGTGTCAACATGGAATAGTTCCTGTATCCGTCTCCTCGTGTCAACATGGAATAGTTCCTGTATCCGTCTCCTCGTGTCAACATGGAATAATAGTTCCTGTATCCGTCTCCTCGTGTCAACATGGAATAATAGTTCCTGTATCCGTCTCCTCGTGTCAACATGGAATAATAGTTCCTGTATCCGTCTCCTCGTGTCAACATGGAATAGTTCCTGTATCCGTCTCCTCGTGTCAACATGGAATAATAGTTCCTGTATCCGTCTCCTCGTGTCAACATGGAATAGTTCCTGTATCCGTCTCCTCGTGTCAACATGGAATAGTTCCTGTATCCGTCTCCTCGTGTCAACATGGAATAATAGTTCCTGTATCCGTCTCCTCGTGTCAACATGGAATAGTTCCTGTATCCGTCTCCTCGTGTCAACATGGAATAGTTCCTGTATCCGTCTCCTCGTGTCAACATGGAATAATAGTTCCTGTATCCGTCTCCTCGTGTCAACATGGAATAATAGTTCCTGTATCCGTCTCCTCGTGTCAACATGGAATAATAGTTCCTGTATCCGTCTCCTCGTGTCAACATGGAATAATAGTTCCTGTATCCGTCTCCTCGTGTCAACATGGAATAGTTCCTGTATCCGTCTCCTCGTGTCAACATGGAATAGTTCCTGTATCCGTCTCCTCGTGTCAACATGGAATAGTTCCTGTATCCGTCTCCTCGTGTCAACATGGAATAGTTCCTGTATCCGTCTCCTCGTGTCAACATGGAATAATAGTTCCTGTATCCGTCTCCTCGTGTCAACATGGAATAATAGTTCCTGTATCCGTCTCCTCGTGTCAACATGGAATAGTTCCTGTATCCGTCTCCTCGTGTCAACATGGAATAGTTCCTGTATCCGTCTCCTCGTGTCAACATGGAATAGTTCCTGTATCCGTCTCCTCGTGTCAACATGGAATAATAGTTCCTGTATCCGTCTCCTCGTGTCAACATGGAATAGTTCCTGTATCCGTCTCCTCGTGTCAACATGGAATAGTTCCTGTATCCGTCTCCTCGTGTCAACATGGAATAATAGTTCCTGTATCCGTCTCCTCGTGTCAACATGGAATAATAGTTCCTGTATCCGTCTCCTCGTGTCAACATGGAATAATAGTTCCTGTATCCGTCTCCTCGTGTCAACATGGAATAGTTCCTGTATCCGTCTCCTCGTGTCAACACGGAATAATAGTTCCTGTATCCGTCTCCTCGTGTCAACACGGAATAGTTCCTGTATCCGTCTCCTCGTGTCAACATGGAATAGTTCCTGTATCCGTCTCCTCGTGTCAACATGGAATAATAGTTCCTGTATCCGTCTCCTCGTGTCAACATGGAATAGTTCCTGTATCCGTCTCCTCGTGTCAACATGGAATAATAGTTCCTGTATCCGTCTCCTCGTGTCAACATGGAATAGTTCCTGTATCCGTCTCCTCGTGTCAACATGGAATAATAGTTCCTGTATCCGTCTCCTCGTGTCAACATGGAATAGTTCCTGTATCCGTCTCCTCATGTCAACATGGAATGCATTAGAGAGAGAAAGAGAGTGATGTTGACCTTTGATAGAGCTCATGAGACTGTTGGATGTTTCACACCCAGAGTTGCTATGCATTGAGTTGCTCTGGTAAACTTGATAAATGAGTCCTGTCAGAGTTTGAGGCTGCGCCCCAAATGGCAGCCAAGTCCCTAAACTGCACTTCCCTTTGACTATCCCCTATAGGGGATATATTACCATTTGGGATGCAAACTGAGAGTTGGGGGTTGGAGCTTTGCGGTTTTGAAGGTTATATTTCACCTCACTGGTAAACAGCAAATTAATTACATCTCAGCATCTCTGACTCTGGACCCTGTAGGATTACAGGGAGTAATCTGACTCTGGGACCTGTAGGATTACAGGGAGTAATCTGACTCTGGGCCCTGTAGGATTACAGGGAGTAATCTGACTCTGGACCCTGTAGGATTACAGGGAGTAATCTGACTCTGGGCCCTGTAGGATTACAGGGAGTAATCTGACTCTGGGACCTGTAGGATTACAGGGAGTAATCTGACTCTGGGCCCTGTAGGATTACAGGGAGTAATCTGACTCTGGGCCCTGTATAATTACAGGGAGTAATCTGACTCTGGGCCCTGTAGGATTACAGGGAGTAATCTGACTCTGGGCCCTGTAGGATTACAGGGAGTAATCTGACTCTGGGCCCTGTAGGATTACAGGGAGTAATCTGACTCTGGGCCCTGTAGGAATGCAGGGAGTAATCTGACTCTGGGCCCTGTAGGATTACAGGGAGTAATCTGACTCTGGGCCCTGTAGGATTACAGGGAGTAATCTGACTCTGGGCCCTGCAGGATTAGAGGGAGTAATCTGACTCTGGGCCCTGTAGGATTACAGGGAGGAATCTGATTCTGGGCCCTGTAGGATTACAGGGAATAATCAGACTCTGGGCCCTGTAGGATTACAGGAAATAGTCAATAAACACCAAACACCAATCAATAAACACCAAGCCTTTGCATTTTAATCCAGGGCTGGGATTCATATTTAAACGCAAACTACAGAGTTAATGGGATTTATACTACAGAGTTAATGGGATTTATACTACAGAGTTAATGGGATTTAAACTACAGAGTTAATGGGATTTAAACTACAGAGTTAATGGGATTTAAACTACAGAGTTAATGGGATTTAAACTACAGAGTTAATGGGATTTAAACTACAGAGTTAATGGGATTTAAACTACAGAGTTAATGGGATTTAAACTACAGAGTTAATGGGATTTAAACTACAGAGTTAATGGGATTTAAACTACAGAGTTAATGGGATTTAAACTACAGAGTTAATGGGATTTATACTACAGAGTTAATGGGATTTATACTACAGAGTTAATGGGATTTAAACTACAGAGTTAATGGGATTTAAACTACAGAGTTAATGGGATTTAAACTACAGAGTTAATGGGATTTATACTACAGAGTTAATGGGATTTATACTACAGAGTTAATGGGATTTAAACTACAGAGTTAATGGGATTTAAACTACAGAGTTAATGGGATTTATACTACAGAGTTAATGGGATTTAAACTACAGAGTTAATGGGATTTAAACTACAGAGTTAATGGGATTTAAACTACAGAGTTAATGGGATTTAAACTACAGAGTTAATGGGATTTAAACTACAGAGTTAATGGGATTTAAACTACAGAGTTAATGGGATTTAAACTACAGAGTTAATGGGATTTATACTACAGAGTTAATGGGATTTATACTACAGAGTTAATGGGATTTAAACTACAGAGTTAATGGGATTTAAACTACAGAGTTAATGGGATTTAAACTACAGAGTTAATGGGATTTATACTACAGAGTTAATGGGATTTATACTACAGAGTTAATGGGATTTAAACTACAGAGTTAATGGGATTTAAACTACAGAGTTAATGGGATTTATACTACAGAGTTAATGGGATTTAAACTACAGAGTTAATGGGATTTAAACTACAGAGTTAATGGGATTTAAACTACAGAGTTAATGGGATTTAAACTACAGAGTTAATGGGATTTCTGGACACAAATGTGTGTTGGATTTTTTTTCTATCAAGTTTATGCTTTTCTCTGGGGATGAAAATAATATATTGTGATACAGAGCATCTAACAGATAGACTCTCCAGAAGCCCATGTCTTATACAGCGGGGAGAACAAGTATTTGAAACACTGCCGATTTTGCAGTTTTTCCTACTTACAAAGCATGTAGAGGTCTGTAATTTTTATCATAGGTAAACTTCAACTGTGAGAGACGGAATCTAAAAATCCCAAAATCCAGAAAAACACATTGTATGATTTTTAAGTAATGAATTATTTAATCACCTACCAACCAGTAAGAATTCCGGCTCTCACAGACCTGTTAGTTTTTCTTTAAGAAGCCCTCCTGTTCTCCACTCATTACTTGTATTTTTATTTTTTTATTTTTTTATTTAAAACCTGTTGTGACTCGGGGGCATTATTTTCATTTTTGGAAATAAAACGTTCCCGTAGTAAACAGGATATTTTGTCAGGACAAGATGCTAGAATATGCATATAATTGACAGCTTAGGATAGAAAACACTCTAACGTTTCCAAAACTGTAAAGATATTGTCTGTCAGTATAACAGAACTGATGAACTGATGTTCCAGGGGCCTGAGAAAAATCCAATCCGGAAGTGCCCCATATTTTGAAAGCGCTGCGTTCCAATGAGTCCCTATTGAGCTGTGAATGGGCTATCAACCAGATTACGCTTTCTACGTATTCCCCAAGGTGTCTACAGCATTGTGGCGTAGTTTTACGCATTTATGTTGAAGAATACCCGTAGGCGGCCACATTGCGCAAGTGGTCACCTGATGCCCCCAGAGAGATTCTTGCTTAAAATACAGAGGTAGCCATTACTCCAATCGGTCCTAGTGAAAAATGAATTGTCCCGATGGATATATTATCGAATAGATATTTGAAAAACACCTTGAGGATTGATTATAAACAACATTTGCCATGTTTCTATCGATATTATGCAGCTAATTTGGAATATTTTTCACCGTTTTCGTGACTGTAATTTCCGGGCGATTTCTCAGTCAAACATGAAGAACAAACGGAGATATTTCGCCTACAAAAATAATATTTTTTGGAAAAAAGGTACATTTGCTGGGAGTCTCGTGAGTGAAAACATCCGAAGCTCATCAAAGGTAAACGATTTAATTTGATTGCTTTTTTGATTTCCATGACGAAGTTACCTGCTGCTAGCTGGACAAAATGCTATGCTAGGCTATCGATAAACTTACACAAATGGTTGTCTAGCGTTGGCTGTAAAGCATATTATGAAAACCTGAGATGACAGGGTGAAGAACAAAAGTGTGTCAATATATTTCATTTGTGATTTTCATGAATAGGAATATTTATGTCCGTTGCGTTATGCTAATTAGTGTCAGGCGATGATTACGCTCCCGCATGCGGGATGGGGAGTCACTAGAGGTACTAGGCAAGTCAGTTAAGAACAAATTCTTATTTTCAATGATGGCCTAGGAACAGTGGAATAACTACCTGTGCTGGGGCAGAATGGGAGATTTGAACTCAGGGATTTGAACATGCAACCTTTCGGGTACTAGTCCAACACTCTAACCACTAGGCTACCTGTCCACACACTCAATCAAACAGACTCCAACCTCTCCACAATGGCCAAGACCAGACAGCTGTGTAAGGACATCAGGGATAAATTGTGGACCTGCACAAGGCTGGGATAGTCGTTTAGCTCAGTTACCTTAGCTTTCTTGGGAACAGGAACAATTGTGGCCCTCTTGAAGCATGTGGGAACAACAGACTGGGATAGGGATTGATTGAATATGTCCGTAAACACACCAGCCAGCTGGTCTGCGCATGCTCTGAGGGCACGGCTGGGGATGCCGTCTGGGCCTGCAGCCTTGCGAGGGTTGACACGTTTAAATGTTTTCCTCACGTCGGCTGCAGTGAAGGAGAGTCCGCATGTTTTAGTTGCGGGCTGTGTCAGTGGCACTGTATTGTCCTCAAAGCGGGCAAAAAAGTTATTTAGTCTGCCTGGGAGCAAGACATCCTGGTCCGTGACGGGGCTGGTTTTCTTTTTGTAATCCGTGATTGACTGTAGACCCTGCCACATACCTCTTGTGTCTGAGCCGTTGAAGTGAGATTCTACTTTGTCTCTATACTGACGCTTAGCTTGTTTGATTGCCTTGCGGAGGGAATAGTTACACTGTTTGTATTCGGTCATGTTTCCGGTCACCTTGCCCTGATTAAAAGCAATGGTTCGGACTTTCAGTTTCATGCGAATGCTGCCATCAATCCACGGTTTCTGGTTTGGGAATGTTTTAATCGTTGCTATGGGAACGACATCTTCAATGCACGTTCTAATGAACCGAATCAGCGTATTCGTCAATGTTGTTGTCTGACGCAATACGAAACATCTCCCAGTCCACGTGATGGAAGCAGTCTTGGAGTGTGGAATCAAATTGGTCGGACCAGCGTTGAACAGACCTCAGCGCGGGAGCTTCTTGTTTTAGTTTCTGTCTGTAGGCAGGGATCAACAAAATGTGAGGAATTCTAAATCAGGTGAACAGAAGGACTTGAGTATGAGTATGTTGTTATGATCACACCACGTCACGTTAACCATGAAGCATATGCCCCCGCCCCTCTTCTTACCAGAAAGATGTTTGTTTCTGTCTGCGCGATGCGTGGAGAAGCCAGCTGGCTGCACCGACTCCGATAGCGTCTCTCCAGTGAGCCATGTTTCCGTGAAGCAAAGAACGTTACAGTCTCTGATGTCCCTCTGGAATGCTACCCTTGCTCGGATTTCATCAACCTTGTTGTCAAGAGACTGGACATTGGCGAGAAGAATGCTAGGGAGTGGTGCACGATGTGCCCGTCTCCGGAGTCTGACCAGAAGACCGCTCCGTTTCCCCATTTTACGAAGTCGTTTTTTTGGGTCGCCGGCTGGGATCCATTCCGTTGTCCTGGGTGAAAGGCAGAACACAGGATCCGCTTCGCAAAAGTCACATTCTTGGTCGTACTGATGGTGAGTTGACGCTGCTCTTATGTTCAATAGTTCTTCTCAACTGTATGTAATGAAACCTAAGATGACCTGGGTACTAATGTAAGAAATAACAAGTAAAAAAACAAAAAACTGCATAGTTTCCTAGGAACGCGAAGCGAGGCGGCCATCTCTGTCGGTGCCGGAAGTAATACTTAAAAATCATACAATGTGATTTTCTGGATTTTTGTTTTACATTCCGTTTCTCACAGTTGAAGTGTACCTACGATAAAAAATTACAGACCTCTACATGCTTTGTAAGTAGGAAAACCTGCAAAATCGGCAGTGTGTATATCAGTTCAAAACCGAAAGAAAGCCTGACAGTGAAGCTATATTTTTGAACAGAGGTAGTCCTAGCTCATCTAAGTCTCTCTCTCTCTCGCTCTCTCTATCTCTCTAACTTTCTCTCTTTCTAAACTCTCTCTCTCTAACTCTCTCTCTCTCTATCTCTCACTCTCTAACTCTCTCTCTCTCTAACTCTCACTCTCTGTCTAACTCTCTCTCTCTGTCTAACTCTCTCTCTCTCTCTCTCTCTCTCTCTCTCTCTCTCTCTCTGTCTAACTCTCTCTCTAACTCTCTGTCTAACATTCTCTCTCTCTTTCTAAATAATCTTAAACCTGTCCTGTCATACTGTAGATAACCTTAAACCTGTCCTGTCATACTGTAGATAACCTTAAACCTGTCCTGTCATACTGTAGATCACCTTAAACCTGTCCTGTCATACTGTAGATCACCTTAAACCTGTCCTGTCATACTGTAGATCACCTTAAACCTGTCCTGTCATACTGTAGATCAGTGGTTCTCATTCCTGGCCCTTGGGACTCGAAGGGATGCACATTTTTGTTTTTTCCTAGCACTGCACACCTGATTCAAATGATCAACTCATCATCAGGCATTGAGGACTTGAATCAGGTGGGTAGTGCTAGGGCAAAAACAAAAGAAGAAAGAACTAGAACATTCCTTGGTGCTTTCAATGTTATAATAACCTGTGTGTCTGTGTGTGTGTGTGTGTGTGTGTGTGTGTTTGATTAGTGCGTAAATCCATCCCCGTGACTAGAAACAGGACTCCTTGGTGCATTCACATTGATCATCACTTTAACCCGAGCAAGTCTTATTCTGTATGGCCGTGGTGTGTGACTATGTGACTATTTCCACTGAAGAGGAATAGTCAACACGAAAGGCCTGGATTCAAATCAGATCACGCGTCAACCGACGATAGTCGATGTTAGCTGACGTTTTGCCGGGGGTCAAAGGTAAAAGGTGTAACTGCGTTGGAGCTGTCCAATCGGACGAGCAGTTGCTCTTAATCTTTGTCATGAAGCCACGGCAATCGCACTGGCGTTACACGTTCAGAACGAGAAAGTGTAAACCTGTGTAGCCCAAATAGAAATAATGATAATCTACTACTGCTATGGAGGTGTAGATTACATCCATCATTCTAATGGAGAAGTAGATTACATCCATCATTCTAATGGAGGTGTAGATTACATCCATCATCCTACCGGGTGTAGATTACATCCATCATTCTAATGGAGAAGTAGATTACATCCATCATTCTAATGGAGAAGTAGATTACATCCATCATCCTACCGGGTGTAGATTACATCCATCATTCTAATGGAGAAGTAGATTACATCCATCATTCTAATGGAGGTGTAGATTACATCCATCATCCTACCGGGTGTAGATTACATCCATCATCCTAATGGAGGTGTAGATTACATCCATCATTCTAATGGAGAAGTAGATTACATCCATCATTCTAATGGAGAAGTAGATTACATCCATCATCATAATGGAGGTGTAGATTACATCCATCATCCTACCGGGTGTAGATTACATCCATCATCCTAATGGAGGTGTAGATTACATCCATCATTCTAATGGAGAAGTAGATTACATCCATCATCATAATGGAGGTGTAGATTACATCCATCATTCTAATGGAGGTGTAGATTACATCCATCATCCTACCGGGTGTAGATTACATCCATCATCCTAATGGAGGTGTAGATTACATCCATCATTCTAATGGAGGTGTAGATTACATCCATCATCATAATGGAGGTGTAGATTACATCCATCATTCTAATGGAGAAGTAGATTACATCCATCATTCTAATGGAGAAGTAGATTACATCCATCATTCTAATGGAGAAGTAGATTACATCCATCATTCTAATGGAGAAGTAGATTACATCCATCATTCTAATGGAGGTGTAGATTACATCCATCATTCTAATGGAGGTGTAGATTACATCCATCATTCTAATGGAGAAGTAGATTACATCCATCATTCTAATGGAGAAGTAGATTACATCCATCATCCTACCGGCTGTAGATTACATCCATCATCCTAATGGAGAAGTAGATTACAACCATCATTCTAATGGAGAAGTAGATTACATCCATCATTCTAATGGAGGTGTAGATTACATCCATCATTCTAATGGAGAAGTAGATTACATCCATCATTCTAATGGAGGTGTAGATTACATCCATCATTCTAATGGAGGTGTAGATTACATCCATCATTCTAATGGAGAAGTAGATTACATCCATCATTCTAATGGAGAAGTAGATTACATCCATCATTCTAATGGAGAAGTAGATTACATCCATCATTCTAATGGAGGTGTAGATTACATCCATCATTCTAATGGAGGTGTAGATTACATCCATCATTCTAATGGAGAAGTAGATTACATCCATCATTCTAATGGAGGTGTAGATTACATCCATCATCCTACCGGGTGTAGATTACATCCATCATCCTAATGGAGGTGTAGATTACATCCATCATTCTAATGGAGAAGTAGATTACATCCATCATCATAATGGAGGTGTAGATTACATCCATCATCATAATGGAGGTGTAGATTACATCCATCATTCTAATGGAGAAGTAGATTACATCCATCATCCTACCGGGTGTAGATTACATCCATCATCCTAATGGAGGTGTAGATTACATCCATCATTCTAATGGAGAAGTAGATTACATCCATCATTCTAATGGAGGTGTAGATTACATCCATCATTCTAATGGAGAAGTAGATTACATCCATCATTCTAATGGAGAAGTAGATTACATCCATCATCCTACCGGGTGTAGATTACATCCATCATTCTAATGGAGAAGTAGATTACATCCATCATTCTAATGGAGGTGTAGATTACATCCATCATCCTAATGGAGGTGTAGATTACATCCATCATTCTAATGGAGAAGTAGATTACATCCATCATTCTAATGGAGAAGTAGATTACATCCATCATCCTACCGGCTGTAGATTACATCCATCATCCTAATGGAGAAGTAGATTACAACCATCATTCTAATGGAGAAGTAGATTACATCTATCATTCTAATGGAGAAGGAGATTACATCCATCATCCTACCGGCTGTAGATTACATCCATCATCCTAATGGAGAAGGAGATTACATCCATCATCCTACCGGCTGTAGATTACATCCATCATCCTAATGGAGAAGGAGATTACATCCATCATCCTACCGGCTGTAGATTACATCCATCATCCTAATGGAGAAGTAGATTACATCCATCATCCTACCGGGTGTAGATTACATCCATCATTCTAATGGAGGTGTAGATTACATCCATCATTCTAATGGAGGTGTAGATTACATCCATCATTCTAATGGAGAAGTAGATTACATCTATCATTCTAATGGAGCAGTAGATTACATCCATCATCCTACCGGCTGTAGATTACATCCATCATTCTAATGGAGGTGTAGATTACATCCATCATTCTAATGGAGAAGTAGATTACATCCATCATTCTAATGGAGGTGTAGATTACATCCATCATCCTACCGGGTGTAGATTACATCCATCATTCTAATGGAGGTGTAGATTACATCCATCATTCTAATGGAGAAGTAGATTACATCCATCATTCTAATGGAGAAGTAGATTACATCCATCATCCTACCGGGTGTAGATTACATCCATCATTCTAATGGAGGTGTAGATTACATCCATCATTCTAATGGAGAAGTAGATTACATCCATCATTCTAATGGAGGTGTAGATTACATCCATCATCCTACCGGGTGTAGATTACATCCATCATTCTAATGGAGAAGAAGATTACATCCATCATTCTAATGGAGGTGTAGATTACATCCATCATTCTAATGGAGGTGTAGATTACATCCATCATTCTAATGGAGGTGTAGATTACATCCATCATTCTAATGGAGAAGTAGATTACATCTATCATCCTACCGGGTGTAGATTACATCCATCATTCTAATGGAGAAGAAGATTACATCCATCATTCTAATGGAGGTGTAGATTACATCCATCATCCTACCGGGTGTAGATTACATCCATCATTCTAATGGAGAAGAAGATTACATCCATCATTCTAATGGAGGTGTAGATTACATCCATCATTCTAATGGAGGTGTAGATTACATCTATCATTCTAATGGAGAAGTAGATTACATCCATCATTCTAATGGAGGTGTAGATTACATCCATCATCCTACCGGGTGTAGATTACATCCATCATCCTAATGGAGAAGGAGATTACATCCATCATCCTACCGGCTGTAGATTACATCCATCATCCTAATGGAGAAGGAGATTACATCCATCATCCTACCGGCTGTAGATTACATCCATCATCCTAATGGAGAAGTAGATTACATCCATCATCCTACCGGGTGTAGATTACATCCATCATTCTAATGGAGGTGTAGATTACATCCATCATTCTAATGGAGGTGTAGATTACATCCATCATTCTAATGGAGAAGTAGATTACATCTATCATTCTAATGGAGCAGTAGATTACATCCATCATCCTACCGGCTGTAGATTACATCCATCATTCTAATGGAGGTGTAGATTACATCCATCATTCTAATGGAGAAGTAGATTACATCCATCATTCTAATGGAGGTGTAGATTACATCCATCATCCTACCGGGTGTAGATTACATCCATCATTCTAATGGAGGTGTAGATTACATCCATCATTCTAATGGAGAAGTAGATTACATCCATCATTCTAATGGAGAAGTAGATTACATCCATCATCCTACCGGGTGTAGATTACATCCATCATTCTAATGGAGGTGTAGATTACATCCATCATTCTAATGGAGAAGTAGATTACATCCATCATTCTAATGGAGGTGTAGATTACATCCATCATCCTACCGGGTGTAGATTACATCCATCATTCTAATGGAGAAGAAGATTACATCCATCATCCTACCGGGTGTAGATTACATCCATCATTCTAATGGAGGTGTAGATTACATCCATCATTCTAATGGAGGTGTAGATTACATCCATCATTCTAATGGAGGTGTAGATTACATCCATCATTCTAATGGAGGTGTAGATTACATCCATCATTCTAATGGAGGTGTAGATTACATCCATCATCCTACCGGGTGTAGATTACATCCATCATTCTAATGGAGGTGTAGATTACATCCATCATTCTAATGGAGGTGTAGATTACATCCATCATTCTAATGGAGGTGTAGATTACATCCATCATTCTAATGGAGAAGTAGATTACATCTATCATCCTACCGGGTGTAGATTACATCCATCATTCTAATGGAGAAGAAGATTACATCCATCATTCTAATGGAGGTGTAGATTACATCCATCATCCTACCGGGTGTAGATTACATCCATCATTCTAATGGAGAAGAAGATTACATCCATCATTCTAATGGAGGTGTAGATTACATCCATCATTCTAATGGAGGTGTAGATTACATCTATCATTCTAATGGAGAAGTAGATTACATCCATCATTCTAATGGAGGTGTAGATTACATCCATCATCCTACCGGGTGTAGATTACATCCATCATCCTAATGGAGAAGTAGATTACATCCATCATTCTAATGGAGCAGTAGATTACATCCATCATCCTACCGGGTGTAGATTACATCCATCATTCTAATGGAGGTGTAGATTACATCCATCATCCTACCGGGTGTAGATTACATCCATCATTCTAATGGAGGTGTAGATTACATCCATCATCCTACCGGGTGTAGATTACATCTATCATCCTAATGGAGAAGTAGATTACATCTATCATCCTAATGGAGGTGTAGATTACATCCATCATCCTACCAGGTGTAGATAACATCCATCATTCTAATGGAGGTGTAGATTACATCCATCATTCTAATGGAGGTGTACATTACATCCATCATCCTACAGGGTGTAGATTACATCCATCATCCTACCGGGTGTAGATTACATCCATCATCCTAATGGAGGTGTAGATTACATCCATCATCCTACCGGCTGTAGATTACATCCATCATCATAATGGAGGTGTAGATTACATCCATCATCCTACCGGCTGTAGATTACATCAATCATCATAATGGAGGTGTAGATTACATCCATCATCCTAATGGAGAAGTAGATTACATCTATCATCCTACAGGGTGTAGATTACATCCATCATCCTAATGGAGAAGTAAATTACATCATCCTAATGGAGGTGTAGATTACATCCATCATCCTACAGGGTGTAGATTACATCCATCATCCTACAGGGTGTAGATTACATCCATCATCCTAATGGAGGTGTAGATTACATCCATCATCCTACCGAGTAG
This sequence comes from Oncorhynchus mykiss, assembly GCF_057628025.1. NCBI lineage: Eukaryota > Metazoa > Chordata > Actinopteri > Salmoniformes > Salmonidae > Oncorhynchus > Oncorhynchus mykiss. Next base: position 6,688,049 of record NC_143029.1, read on the forward strand.
CAGAGTAGCATCATTAGCTGTATTAACACAGTAGCATCATTAGCTGTATTTACAGAATAGCATCATTAGCTGTTTTAATGGAGTAGCATCATTAGCTGTTTTAATAGAGTAGCATCATTAGCTGTATTTACAGAGTAGCATTATTAGCTGTATTTACACAGTAGCATCATTAGCTGTATTTACAGAGTAGCATTATTAGCTGTATTTACACAGTAGCATCATTAGCTGTATTTACACAGTAGGATCATTAGCTGTATATACCGAGTAGCATCATTTGCTGTATATACCGAGTAGCATCATTAGCTGTTTTAACAGAGTAGGATCATAAGCTGTTTTAACAGAGTAAAATCATCAGCTGTATTTACAGAGTAGCATCATTAGCTGTATTTACAGAGTAGCATCATTAGCTGTATTTACAGAGTAGCGTCATTAGCTGTATTTACAGAGTAGGGTCATTAGCTGCATTTACAGAGTAGCATCATTAGCTGTATTTACAGAGTAGCATCATTAGCTGTATTTACAGAGTAGCATCATTAGCTGTATTTACAGAGTAGCGTCATTAGCTGTATTTACAGAGTAGCGTCATTAGCTGCATTTACAGAGTAGCATCATTAGCTGTATTTACAGAGTAGCATCATTAGCTGTATTTACAGAGTAGCGTCATTAGCAGTATTTACAGAGTAGCGTCATTAGCTGCATTTACAGAGTAGCATCATTAGCTGTATTTACAGAGTAGCATCATTAGCTGTATTTACAGAGTAGCATCTTGCGATTTGCGACTGAGTGGCTTTTTACCTGGTTGCCACTTATATGAGTGGAACCCACAACTGTCCGCCCACCTGTCTCTATTGCCACAGAAGTTTCTCCTCCTGAATATGGTGCGACACAAGAAACGGGTCCTTTCAGTCGCCATGGTTACGTGGTGGCGGTGCAAAACAGGGTGGGTGTTGCAGGTAGGTAAGATCCCAATATTAGGGACATTTTGTGTGTGTGTGTATGTGTGTGTGGTTAGGCAGGAGAACTAACAAGAACAGCCGGAAGGGATTATTGGGGGTCAGCTTGTACTAACTGCACAGGGAAAGTAGGGGGCCTTTCTCATGTCAACACCTTAACATTGTCAACATTTGATTGGGTGTGTGTTACTGTCAAATACAGCCTTTTTGCATGTATGTATCATACGTGTGTGTGTGTGTGTGTGTGTGTGTGTGTGTGTGCGTGCATTGCTTTCCCTCCCAAACACTCACGGACAAACACATCAGAGAGGAGCCCTTATCATCACCACAACTGTCCCGAGGCCTCCTGGCTCCACTAAGCCCTGATCATATTACACACGGAGTTTGCATTAGTGCCCCGGAGCGTCACAGGCTACAGGGGAGAGAGGCATGATCAGGTCCCACAGCCCAGGCTCTGAATTGGGGATGAGAATCGGTTTAGCAGGGGAGAGGGGTTGGAGATCTGTGGAAAGGGATACTGTAGACAGGGCCAATTTAATGCAGGGGCTTACTGGGGCTGAAGCCCCGTGGCTCAGGCCCTTGTGGGGCCCAAGAGGAAGTAAAAAAAAAATGTTTTTACAATTATTTTTTATAAAGAAAATGTATGTAGTGTGTATATTATATATGAAGTATATATTATATATGTAGAAATATATATATGTACAGTGCCTTGCGAAAGTATTCGGCCCCCTTGAACTTTGCGACCTTTTGCCACATTTCAGGCTTCAAACATAAAGATATAAAACTGTATTTTTTTGTGAAGAATCAACAACAAGTGGGACACAATCATGAAGTGGAACGACATTTATTGGATATTTCAAACTTTTTTAACAAATCAAAAACTGAAAAATTGGGCGTGCAATGAAAGTAAGAATTTGTTCTTAAAACTGTCTTTCCTAGTTAAATAAAGGTAAAATAAATAAAACATCTTGAGATTAGCTGTTGCCACAACGAGCACAGCAGCCTTCACTGTGAGTAGCCTATTGCTTCTACTGTACTTCTACTTCTACTGACTACTGTAGCATATGATATAAACTCAACAGAAAATAAATGTATCTTTTTCAGGACACTGTCTTTCAAAGATAATTCGTAAAAATCCTAACAACTTCACAGATCTTCATTGTAAAGGGTTTAAACACTGTTTCCCATTCTTGTTCAATGAACCATGAACAATTAATGAACATGCACCTGTAGAACGGTCGTTGAGACACTAACAGCTTACAGACGGTCGGTAATTAAGGTCACAGTTATGAAAACTTAGGACACTAAAGAGGCCTTTCTACTGACATTGAAAAACACCAAAAGAAAGATGCCCAGGGTCCCTGCTCACCTGCGTGAGCGTGCCTTAGGCATGCTGCAAGGAGGCATGAGGACTGCAGATGTGGCCAGGGCAATAAATTGCAATGTTCGTACTGTGACACGCCTAAGACAGCGCTACTAGGAGACATGACGGCCAGCTGATTGTCCTTGCAGTGGCAGACCATGTGTAACAACACCTGCACAGGATCGGTACATCCGAACATCACACCTACGGGACAGGTACAGGATGGCAACAACAACTGCCCGAGTTTCACCAGGAATGCACAATCCCTCCATCAGTGCTCAGATTGTCCGCAATAGGCTGAGAGAGATGGACTGAGGGCTTGTAGGCCTGTTGTAAGGCGGGTCCTCACCAGACATCACAGGCAACAACGTTGCCTATGGGCACAAACCCACCGTCGCTGGACCAGACAGGACTGGCAAAAAGTGCTCTTCACTGACGAGTCATGGTTTTGTCTCACCAGAGGTGATGGTCAGATTTGCGTTTATCGTTAAAGGAATGAGCATTACACCGCCTGTACTCTGGAGCAGGATCGATTTGGAGGTGGAGGGTCCGTCATGGTCTGGGTCAGTGTGTCACAGCATCATTGGACGGAGCTTGTTGTCATTGCAGGCAATCTCAACGCTGTGAGTTACAGGGAAGACATGCTCATCCCTCATGTGGAACCCTTCCTGCAGGCTCATCCTGACATGACCCTCCAGCATGACAATGCCACGAGCCTGATGTCCTGCAAGACAGGAATGTCAGTGTTCTGTCATGGCCAGCAAAGAGCCCGGATCTCAATCCCATTGAGCGCGTCTGGGACCTGTTGGATCGGAGGGTGAGGGCTAGGTCCATTCCCCCAAGAAATGAACTTGCAGGTGCCTTGGTGGAAAACTGGGGTAACATCTCACGGGAAGAACTGGCAAATCTGGTGCAGTCCATGAGGAAGAGTAGTACTCAATGCAGCTGGTGGCCACTCCAGATACTGACTGCTACTTTTGATTTTGACCACCCCCTTTGTTCAGCGACAGATTATTCAATTTCTGTTAGTCACATGTCTGTTGAACTTGTTCAGTTTATGTCTCAGTTGTTGAATCTTGTTATCTTCAGTTTGCTGAAAATAAACGCAGTTGACAGTGAGAAGACATTACTTTTTTGCTGAGTTTATATACATATATACAGGGATGTATGCAGTATATATAAAACATTAAGGAAACCTTCTTAATATTGAGTTGCATAACCTATTTTGTGCACTCAGAACAGCCTTATTTTGCCAGGGCATGGACTCTACAAGGTATCGAAAGCGTTCCACGGATTTCTTAATCCGGCCCTGACTGGTGGGTGGGTGGGAGCTGGCTTACGAAAGAGAAGGATCTTTGTTGTCATGGCCTTTCAGATGATCACATGAATATTCAACTTTGTATTTTTTTTCACGTTCTCCTCCTCCCCATGTTCCTTTCTTGATCTCTGTCTGTCGCTTTCATATTTCCTCTAGACTCTCTCATATGTGTACATATGTGCACTCTGGGTCCCAACATAATATTTATATACTTTTCAAGTCCATTCTTTAACTTTTTTGATGTGTGTGTATTGTTGTGCATTGTTGTGTATTGTTGTGTATGTGTGTGTATTATTAGATATTACTGCACTGTTGGAGATAGGAACACAAGCATTTCACTACACCCGCAATAACATCTGATAAATATGTGTATGTGACCAATACAATGTTATTTTTTCTCTGAAGCACCCGGCATCCTCTTATCTTCTCTCCCTGAAGTGTGTATGTGTGTCTTTCTCTCTCTCTGTGTGTGTGTGTGTGTGTGTGTGTGTGTGTGTGTGTGTGTGTGTGTGTGTGTGTGTGTGTGTGTGTGTGTGTGTGTGTGTGTGTGTGTGTGGCGGTGCATGTTTAACCCCAGAGAGAGAACCCCTAGCTTTATTCCTGTTTCTTTGTGCTGCCTGTGGGGCCTTTGTAGTGTTTCATGGATCTGTGGTGATGTCCAGTGCAATTCCAGTTGGATGTCTGAGTCCCGGCTTTGCTATTCTAACGGTTCACAGCCTGTAAAACGAGCCGAAAGCCCAAGCTTTGTATCAGTCAGCTGTGGGAGCCCAGAGGCTTTGTATCAGTCTGCTGTGGGAGCCCAGAGGCTTTGTATCAGTCAGCTGTGGGAGCCCAGAGGCTTTGTATCAGTCTGCTGTGGGAGCCCAGAGGCTTTGTATCAGTCTGCTGTGGGAGCCCAGAGGCTTTGAATCAGTCTGCTGTGGGAGCCCAGAGGCTTTGTATCAGTCTGCTGTGGGAGCCCAGAGGCTTTGTATCAGTCTGCAGTGGGAGCCCAGAGGCTTTGAATCAGTCTGCTGTTGGAGCCCAGAGGCTTTGTATTAGTCTGCTGTGGGAGCCCAGAGGCATTGAATCAGTCCTCTGTTGGAGCCCAGAGGCTTTGTATCAGTCTGCTGTGGGAGCCCAGAGGCTTTGTATCAGTCTGCTGTTGGAGCCCAGAGGCTTTGTATCAGTCTGCTGTGGGAGCCCAGAGGCTTTGTATCAGTCTGCAGTGGGAGCCCAGAGGCTTTGAATCAGTCTGCTGTTGGAGCCCAGAGGCTTTGTATTAGTCTGCTGTGGGAGCCCAGAGGCATTGAATCAGTCCTCTGTTGGAGCCCAGAGGCTTTGTATCAGTCTGCTGTGGGAGCCCAGAGGCTTTGTATCAGTCTGCTGTTGGAGCCCAGAGGCTTTGTATTAGTACGCTGTGGAGCCCAGAAGCTTTGTATTAGTACGCTGTGGAGCCCAGAAGCTTTGTATTAGTACGCTGTGGAGCCCAGAGGCTTTGAATCAGTCCTCTGTTGGAGCCGAGAGCCATTGAATCAGTACGCTGTGGAGCCGAGAGGCATTGAATCAGTACGCTGTGGAGCCGAGAGGCATTGAATCAGTACGCTGTGGAGCCGAGAGGCATTGCATCTGTCCTCTGTTGGAGCCGAGAGCCATTGAATCAGTACGCTTTGGAGCCGAGAGGCATTGAATCAGTACGCTGTGGAGCCGAGAGGCATTGAATCAGTACGCTGTGGGAGCCGAGAGGCATTGAATCAGTCCTCTGTTGGAGCGGAGAGGCATTGAATCAGTCAGCTGTGGGAGCCGAGAGTCATTGAATCAGCCAGCTGTGGGAGCCGAGAGGCATTGAATCAGTCAGCTGTGGGAGCCGAGAGTCATTGAATCAGCCAGCTGTGGGAGCCGAGAGTCATTGAATCAGCCAGCTGTGGGCGCCGAGAGGCACTGAATCAGTCAGCTGTGGGAGCCGAGAGGCATTGAATCAGCCAGCTGTGGGCGCCGAGAGGCACTGAATCAGTCAGCTGTGGGAGCCGAGAGGCATTGAATCAGTCCGCTGTGGGAGCCCAGCGGAGAGGAAGAACAATCAGTGGGAAAAAGGGCAACATGACTTCTGACAGACACACAGAGAGACAGCGCCCTCGCATGACCACATTCACACACACACATGCAGAAACGCACACACACACACACACACACACACACACACACACACTTATTATATAACACACAGAAACAAGAACACACTCTGGCACACCACAAACGTACACACACGACAGCCCTCGGTGGAGCTCTCTCTGGTTGACTAGTCATGGAGCTGGCAACAGGGTCGACAGTCGGGTCATTTTTTTCTGAGGAAATATAATATAAAACTGATTTGTTTCACACTTCTTTTACCTGTGTGTGTGTGTGTGTGTGTGCGTGTGTGTGTGTGCGTGTGTGTGTGTGCGTGTGTGTGTGTGTGTGTGTGTGTGTGTGTGTGTGTGTGTGTGTGTGTTTTTAATGTCTGTCATATTCACATCGGAAGCTGCAGACATTGCAAGATTTGCTTCTTGTGTTTCTTTACCACATAGCCAATCCACAGAGAAGGTGAGAGCCTTGTGCTCAGAGCTCCCTGCAGAGCAGCAAACCCACGCGTTGGAGCTGAACCCCCTGAAGACAAAGCACTAGCTTGTAGACAGACGGACGGACAGACGATGAGTTTCCCCAATGTTTCTTTCTTTTCATTTCTCTGTGCTGCTACAGTACCATTTCTCTCCCCGATGAGTGGGTGTGTGTGTGTGTGTGTGTGCGTGCGTGCGGGCATCTGTTCCCGACAGTTTCCAAAGAGTACAATACCAAGCTGGGGTTTAACAGAGACTAGAACTAGCAGGACTTTGATAATATAGGCATGTGAACTGTTTTAATTGCTGTTTCTGTCCTTCCAGTCTCCTGTCCTCTGCTAGACATGCCTGTGTTATCTTTACCGATGCAGACACTGGGCAAGAACAAAACTTCACCAGAAAGAGGTGAAATTAAACAACTTCTCTTGTGCCTAGATGCACCAAACCTCAGTCACTGCGCTGTTGCTATGGGACTCGGCAAACTACAGTGTAAAACGGGATGACGCCGCACGACAACTGTTGTCAAGGATCAAATCAAATAGAATTCCATTCTATTTGTCACATACCTCTTTAAACAAGAGTTGAAGACTAACAGTGAAAAGCGGACGTACGGGCCCTTCCTAACTACGAAGAGAGAAAGAATAGAGAAATAATTGAAAAATAGGAATAGACAACATTAGGAATAAACACACAAAGAGTGTAACTTGTCTATATGTACACGGGGTATCCGTACTGAGTCCATGTGCAGGGGTACAAGGCAATGGTGTACATGCTGTATAGATAAAGTGATAGTAAATAAACAGTAGCAGAGACCGTAACTAGGCAACAGGATAGATAATAAACAGCAACAGCAGTGTAATGTGACTGACTCAAAAGAGTTGGTGCCAAAAGGGTCAGTCTGGGTAGTCCTGGTAGCTATTTGGTTAGCTAGTTAATTAACTATTTAGTAGTCTTATAGCTTGGGGGGGGGGGGGGGGTAGAAGCTGTTCAGTGTCCTGTTGTTTCCAGACTTGGTGCATCTGCACCGTTTTCCGTGCGCTAGCACAGAGAACAGTCTATGACTTGGGTGGATTAAGTTGTTTAGGGCCTTCCTCTGAAACACCGCCTGGTATAGAGGTCCTGGAGGAAATGAGGCTCGGCCCCAGTGATGTACTGGGTCGTACACACTGCCCTCTGTAGTGCCTTGCGGCCGGACACCAATCAGTTTCCATATCAAGAGGTGATGCAGCCAGTTCGTGATACTCTAAATATTGCAACTGTAGAACTATTTGAGGATCTGAGGGCCCATGCATAATCTAGGAATCGTTAGAGCACGTTCTGTCTCAAATAAGGGACCCCCTCTAGCCCAGTCAGAACTGCTGGTTAGACTAGAAATAGGGGACCCTCTAACCCAGACAACCTGAGTGATCACAATTCACTGCAAGAGGCAGGTAGGCAGGATGAAAGGGAGAGAGAAGGAGAGAGGGAGAGATGGAGTGAGAGAACGAGCCAGAGGGAAAGAGAGAGGTGGAGAGATGGGGGAGACAGAGAGACAGAGACAGAGAGACAGAGACAGAAAGACAGAGACACAGATACAGAGAGAGAGACACAGAGAGACAGAGACACAGAGACACAGAGACACAGAGACACAGAGACACAGAGAGACAGAGAGAGATGGAGAGAAATAGAAAAGAGAGAGAGAGAGAATTTGGTGCCAGTTTGCTGTATCCTGACTGAATGAAAATAAACATTGACTTAAACCAGCCTTTACAGAGCAAACATAACCCTGGTGGAGGAACTTGATTATCCCCCGTGTTTGTTCAGACTCTTATAGAAATAAAGTCTGATATAGTCTGCTAACTAACCTGCACTTCTGTCTGTTTCCTGTTTTAACTCAATGTAATAGTTGTACAACAAAGATATACACGGTCTTCATCTCACAGGTTTGACTCATTTGCATGTAATCAGGAACTACAATTCCTATTGGTTAATTGACTTTATTTCAGTGCGTTTAGGGAAGTGGGGAACTCTCTCCTCACCCTAAAATGTCCCCACTTGCAACGCTGAATACGTGGCACGACTGGGTAAGGAGGGCAGTCACGTGTGTTTGAGAGAGGTCCTGGGTCCCAGAGGTCCAGGGTCCCAGAGGTTCTGGGTCCCAGAGGTCCTGGGTTCGAGCCACGGTGAGAACCGACTCAGGAAACGGTATGACGTAAGTTACACGGGGGGGTCCAGCTGACAAGTTAGTCTTTGAGCCCGATGTAATGACACCATGAAGTTAGTATTTGAGCCCGATGTAATGACACCATGAAGTTAGTCTTTGAGCCCGATGTAATGACACCATGAAGTTAGTCTTTGAGCCCAATGTAATGACACCATGAAGTTAGTCTTTGAGCCCGATGTAATGACACCATGAAGTTAGTCTTTGAGCCCGATGTAATGACACCATGAAGTTAGTCTTTGAGCCCGATGTAATGACACCATGAAGTTAGTCTTTGAGCCCGATGTAATGACACCATGAAGTTAGTATTTGATCCCGATGTAATGACACCATTAAGTTAGTCTTTGAGCCCGATGTAATGACACTGTGAAGTTAGTCTGAGCAGAGAAACACCCATTTTTATTTTATTTTACTTAAACTGGAAAGGCTTCAGTGGTACAAACAAAGCATTTCCTGCTTGACGTCTGACCTGGGAGAGATACAGAGAACGTTCCATTTTCAGATTTTCAGTAAGTTTAGTGAGAATCTCATTCAGATAGAAGAGGCCTCCAGAGACAATAAACTTGTGAAAGGGAGTCTTTATCTACATTTCTGAGGTGAATATTGGCAAATCCTCTTCAGTACCTGACTAGAAAAGATCCTGTTTTGCATTGCAAATGGCAAACAATATCCTAGTGCACTACTGTAGACTAGGGTCCATAAGGCTCTGGTCAAAAGTAGTGCACTATATAGGGAATAGGGCTCTGGTCAAAAGTAGTGAACTATACAGGGAATAGGGCTCTGGTCTATAGTAGTGAACTATACAGGGAATAGGGGGTGCCATTTGGGTGACACGGTGTGGTAGACCCAGAAAGCATTGCAAATTAGTTGTTTTTATGACTTGTTCGGAGACTGTGGAGGAAGTTAGATACACTCAGCAGTTTCCTAAATTACTTGGTTCCACTGTGGGGTGCACTGGAAATGGAACACACACACACACACACACACACACACACACACACACCGCCCGGAGATTGTAGTAGTCAACAGAGGAAGCCAAAGCTTTGTGGTAATCTGTATTGTGAGGACATTACACACTGCGGCTGTTGCCTCTCACCACAAATTAATAGCGGTAGCTGCACCTCAAATCCACAATTTCTCTCTCACTTCCCTCACTGTCTCTTCGCCTGGAGAGGAGTATGTGTGAGAGAGACAAACAGAGCAGGAAAGAGAGACTGAGAGAGAGAGAGAGAGAGACCGAGAGACACAGAGAGAGACAGAGAGAGAGAGAGAGAGAGAGAGAGAGAGAGAGAGAGAGAGAGAGAGAGACAGACAGAGGGAGAATGGAAAAAAATAACTTGTATGTGTGTGGAGGAGATACTTGGGATAATGTCCCTGTCTGCAGCAATTACCTTACTAATGATAAGAGGATTATCTCTCTCTCTCTCTCTCTCTCTCTCTCTCTCTCTCTCTCTCTCTCTCTCTCTCTCTCTCTCATGGATGAATGCAGGGGACAGATTGGGAAGATTGCTGTTCCAACAGTGGAGAGAGACCATCCTCCTCAGTGAATTTCATAAAAATAAAATGGTTAAACATTGAGGAAATTATCCTTTTAGATAAAACTACACTAAATATGTTCAAGTCACCAAATAATTGATTAAAACACACTGTTTTGCAATGAAAGTCTACGTTAGCCTCAGCAGCACTCTGTAGGGGTAGCACCATGGTGTAGCTGGAGGACAGCTAGCTTCCGTCCTCCTCTGGGTACACTGACTTCAATAAAAAACCTAGGAGGCTCTAGGTTCTCGCCAAACTTCCATACACTTACACAGTAATTATGACAACTTCTGGAGGAAGTCCTCCAACTTATCAGAGCTCTTGCAGCTTGAACTGACATGTTCTCCACCCAATCAAAGGATCAGAGAATTAATCTAGCACTGAAATCAAAAGGTACAGCTAGCTGGCACTGCAGTGCAGAAGATGTGGTGAGTAGTTGACTCAAAGAGAGAGAAAAACAATAGTTGAACAGTTTTCAACAAATTAATTTCTTCAAAAATTAAGGAGGAGCAAGAGAGCGACTTCGTATTTTTTTTTTACTTTTCAGTTTCACTTAATTAGCTACCAAATGCTAGATGGCTAGTTTAGTTAATCAAACACTGCTCAAACAGAGGGACGCTATGTTGGCTATAACAGGGGGATGCTATGTTAGCTAGCTGGCTATAACAGAGAGATGCTATGTTAGCTAGCTGGCTATATCAGAGGGATGCTATGTTAGCTAGCTGGCTATAACAGAGGGATGCTATGTTAGCTAGCTGGCTGTAACAGAGGGACGCTATGTTAGCTAGCTGGCTATAACAGAGGGACGCTATGTTAGCTAGCTGGCTATAACAGAGGGACGCTATGTTAGCTAGCTGGCTATAACAGAGGGATGCTATGTTAGCTAGCTGGCTGTAACAGAGGGACGCTATGTTAGCTAGCTGGCTATAACAGAGGGACGCTATGTTAGCTAGCTGGCTATAACAGAGGGACGCTATGTTAGCTAGCTGGCTATGTTTTCTTTATTAAACTAGGCAAGTCAGTTAAGAACAAATTCATATTTTCAATGACGGCCTAGGAACAGTGGGTTAACTACCTTGTTCAGGGGCAGAACGACAGATGTGTACCTTGTCAGCTCAGGGATTTGAACTTGCAACCTTCCTGTTACTAGCCCAACGCTCTAACCCAACGCTCTAAACTCTAGGCTACCCTGCCACCCTATGACTATCCCAACACAACACCGGAACTCTGCTAAGTCAAGGTAAGCTTTTGGTTTTACTAATGTATTGCCACCGGGGCCCGACTGCTTACTGACTATACACTGTAACTTTACTGCATCATTTCGTCTTAAACGGAAGCAAACGAAACGGGGATAAAAATGCAAACTCTCGTTTGCTACTGGACTAATTGATTACACCTTAGATAAGCTAAACGCAGGCCAGAGTGTGCAAGGTGGTGTTGAATGTGTCACTGTCTGTCATCTCAAATCTTTCTTTCGACTTGTGTGCACCTACGTTGTAAACTTTTCATTCATAGGCTAGGTAGTAGAAACCTCATGATGGGTATAGGGAACATTTTAGTATCATAAAGTAGGTAGCTTGAACCTATTGATGTTACATTACACTGGGTGAATGGAATATGAATGACAAGTCATCCAACATGCTGTAGTAGAAATAAGACCATGCTCATACATTTTTTTTAAATTGTCCCTCATCAAAAAAAAAAACAGCACTGTGTTCCACTATTACAGACAGAGGTGGTATCATCTCTAATGATTTTCCACTGTCACAGAAGACAGATCACCCGCGATACAAGTCAGTATTCGACGTCCTTCCATGTCTGAGGACGGTAGGGAGATGACGTGTAAAGCGGCCACTAGGGGGCAACAGAGAGCGCTGTTACCTTCATGTAGGTTTCAGTTTCATGATGAGGGAGGATGGGTGTAAGCCTCTGATTCCAAAGGTTGCAAGTTTTAATCCTGCGATAGAACATTTTTAAGCCTTTCTCAAACCTTAATCCTTACCTTAACCATTCAGAGTTAATGCCTAACCTTTAGATTTTGGAGTCAATGCCTGAACTGAACTTGAAACAACTTCAAAATGTTACGTTTGAGAAACATGGATGAACGTCTAATTCTGACATGAGACTGTGAGATCTGGTTGGTTACAGCAGAGGTAGTATCATCTACTGTGACTTACTTAGGGAAACAAGTGGGACGCCCAGTATTGGAAGCAATTGTTGCTTTTCCTGCTACCACGACTCCCCGCCAGTTGCGCAGATTCCTGGGGATGGTAGGGTACTATCGTACATTCTGTAAGAATTTCTCGACGGTAGTAGCTCCCCTTTCATCTCTGCTTAGTCCCAAGGTACCATTTAAGTGGTCCAAGTACTGTTACTATGCTTTTGAGTCCGCTAAAGCGCTACTTTGTAGTGCCCCAGTGTTTGCCGCCCCCAACTTTGACAAACCTTTTAAGTTGGAGGTAGATGCTAGTATAGTGGGGGTGGGTGCGGTTCTCTTACAGGAAGATGAAGACGGAGTGGATCGGCCCGTCAGTTTCTTCTCCCATAAGTTCAACTCTTGTCAGTCAAGGTACTCTACAATTGAACAAGAGACGCTGGCTTTATTGCTAGCCTTACAGTTCTTTGAGGCATATGTGGGCTCCAGTGCCTTGCTTGTAATGGTCTTCACGGACTCAGGATGGTAAATTGGTGGTTGAAGATATCCCTCTAGTGGTGTGGGGGCTGTGCTTTGGCAAAGTAGGTGGGGTTAAATCCTGCCTGTTTAGCCCTGTCCGGGGGTGTTGTTGGATGGGGCCACAGTGTCTCCTGACCCCTCCTGTCTCAGCCTCCAGTATTTATGCTGCGGTATTTTGTGTCGGGGGGCTAGGGTCAGTCTGTTTTATCTGGAGTATTTCTCCTGTCTTATCCGGTGTCCTGTGTGAATTTAAGTATGCTCTCTCCAATTCTCTCTCTTTCTCTCTCTCTTTTTCTCTCTCGGAGGACCTGAGCCCTAGGACCATGCCTCAGGACTACCTGACATGATGACTCCTTGCTGTCCCCAGTCCACCTGGCCGTGCTGCTGCTCCAGTTTCAACTGTTCTGCCTACGGCTATGGAACTCTGACCTGTTCACCGGACGTGCTACCTGTCCCAGACCTGCTGTTTTCAACTCTCTAGAGACATTCTGAATGATCGGCAATGAAAAGCCAACTGACATTTTCTCCTGAGGTGCTGACCTGTTGCACCCTCGACAACCACTGTGATTATTATCATTAGTCCCTGCTGGTGTCACGTTTGTCATAATGATTGGACCAAGATGCAGCGTGATATGTTTCCATCCCTTTTATTTGGAATAGAATAGAAAACTCAACGAACAAAAACAATAACGCAAACAAATGAAACGTGAAGCTCAGAGTAGTGCTCACAGGCAACTATATCTAGACAAGATCCCACAATGGGGAAATGGCTACCTAAATATGATCCCCAATCAGAGACAACGATAAACAGCTGCCTCTGATTGGGCACTACACCAGGCCAACATAGATATACAATTCCCCTAGATAACCCACCCTTAATCACACCCCGACCTAACCAACATAGAGAATAAACAGCTCTCTCTGGTCAGGGCGTGACAGTTGGTCATCTATGCACATTTGAACATCTAGGCCATGTTCTGTTATAATCTCCACCCGGCACAGCCAGAAGAGGACTGGCCACCCCTCATAGCCTGGTTCCTCTCTAGGTTTCTTCCTAGGTTTTGGCCTTTCTAGGGAGTTTTTCCTAGCCACCGTGCTTCTACACCTGCATTGCTTGCCGTTTGGGGTTTTAGGCTGGGTTTCTGTACAGCACTTTGTGACATCAGCTGATGTAAGAAGGGCTTAATAAATACATTGATTGATTGATTGATGTTCGCACCTAATAATTATACAATTATCGCACAACATTAGGGGTACTAAAGATTTAAATAGCTCTTCTTCAGGAGACACACCTGACTGACTCTGAGCATGATAAACTGAAGAGAGAGTGGGAGGGTCAAGTGTACTATTCATCTTTCACGCCTCGAGCAAGAGGGGTGACCATTCTCATTTATAAGCATTGCCCCTTTCAGCTACTAACTCAGATTAAAGACAAAGGGGGAAGGTCTGTGATGATTCAAGGTTTCATTAATTAACACTGAGCCCATTACCATTGTGAATGTGTATGGGCCTAACCATGATGATCCTACATTTTACAGAGAATCTTTTTTGACGTTAACCTGCCCGTCATCAGAGATTATCATTTCAGGGGATGCTAACTTGATACCGAACCTTTCTTCGAATAGTATCAACCTCACACAGGCAGCTGAAATGCTAAAAGCATAAATGAAAGATTCTGGACTTGTAGACGTATGGAGATTTCACAATCAAAAGGTTCAAAGAATACGTATGTTAGTCCCCTGTCCATATATTTACTGTACAATCAACATATTTCTTATTCCTGCAGGGAAGTTTAACTACTGGTTGTAAGTATTTGCCAAAATCTATATCAGATCATTCTGCCCTACTGGCTTCATTAGCAGTCAGAAAAACACAACCACCCTCAGGAAGGTGGAGGTTTGGCACATACTTACTAACATACTTACTAACATACTTACTAACATACTTACTAACATACTTACTAACATACTTACTAAATAATCCCACATTTGGAACATTTCTGAACAGTCATATTGACATTTTTTTTAGCACCAATAACAACTTTGCCTCCCCCCTAATTGTATGGGAAGCTCTCCTTGCGTATCTGAGGGGTCAAATAATTGTATTTACCTCAGGTGATGATGGTAAGATGTATAAGGTTCAAGTAGGTTCATTGGAAAAAGAAATTAGAGATGTAAATGTAATATGTAAATGAAAAAATTTATCATAGTAATTAGTAATTTAACGACTCAACATTACATTTTTGGGGACAAAGCGATTGGAATACAACACCTTGACGACCAACAAAGCAGAAAATGCACGAAGGTGAAAAAAAAACTACTATGAACATGGAGATCAAGCAGGAAAGTTGCTTGCTTGGCAGATAAGATAAGATAAGATAAGGCGAGAGGAGGCTAGTAGATTTATTAGCTGCCCAATAACACAGTTGTTCAGGGTCCTGAGGAAATGAATCTAGTCTTTAAGGGAGTTTTATGAAACATTGACTGAAGAGGATGCCCATGCCACAATGCATGAGTTTTTGAACAAACTCAATTTACAAGCTTTAACTGATGAGGATAGAGAGTACTGTACTTGGAGAAAGAGATTACATCAGAGGAAATTAGGGAATCCATTTTCAACACTGCTGGGGGAAAATCACCAGGGTTAGACGGATTCCCTGTTGAATTCTATCGATCCTTTTCACCCAAACTGATTGATCCCTTTTTGCACTATGTTTAACTATATACTTTAGCCATAGAGACAGAACTTCCTCCAGACACACGAAAACATGCACTGATCATAATTTCGTTAAAACCTGGGAAAGATCCTCTGCTTTGTATTCATATAAGATTCTTGCAAAACTCATAGCTCTTAGACTAGATAAGGTTCTTCCTGACTTGGTTGATATGAACCGAACAGGCTTTGTAAGAAACCGCTCATCTCCTGATAATATCAGAAGATGATTTAAGGAAATAAGAAGGACTTTGCAATCCCAGATATGTCATTTTCTGAGGTCTCCAAGATTGGGTTCTGCATAGCTGCCCTGTTAAAAGGCATGATTATACTCTTCGATAGGTTTATTTTATATCCTGAAAAGATCCCATATTCTTATGCATAATGTTGAGAATGACCAAGAACCTGTAGTGGAGGCTTCATTAGATTTTTGACCGCATAGAATGGAACTACCTGTTTGAAGTTTTGCAGAGGATGAATATTGGACCTGATCAGTATGTAGGTCTGATTAGATTGCTGTCCGGCAGCTCAGATCCTGACTGATGGAAATGGTTCCTCCCAGTTTCTCCCGATCACGTGGCACAAGACAGGATCGTCCCGATAGTCCGCTCCTTTTTCTTTCTTTGGCTATAGAGCCACTGGCAAAAGCTTTCAGATCTCATCTCATCCATCCATGGTGTTCGTATAGGTGGGCGTGAACATCTGGTCTCCTTATATGCTGATGACATTTTCTTTTACCTCACTAAACCAGACATGTCACACTGAGCATTAGTTGACATGCTGAAAGAATATGGGATCTTTTCAGGATATAAAATACACCTATCGAAGAGTATAATCATGCCTTTTAACAGGGCAGCTATGCAGAACCCAATCTTGGAGACCTCAGAAAATGACATATCTGGGATTGCAAAGTCCTTCTGAAATTATTAAGACATATCATCTGAACTATACTCCACTTATCAAAAAGGTTGGGGAAGAATTGGATAGATGGGGTGATTTAGCAGTTTCTCTTACTTTCTGTGGAAAAGGACCCCCCCCCCCCCCCCCCCCACACACACACACACACACCCAGAGTGAAACTCACAACTTTATGCAAACCACACTTAGAAGGAAGGCTGACCTCCAGTTGAATTACTGGGCATCTCAGTTAAATGCTGTGTGGGTATGGCAAGATGCATGTTCACCCTCTTGGAGACAGATAGAGGCAGAGTGTCTTCCCTCCGTTACATTGGCATCTATGCCTTATATTAGTGGAGACAGATAGAGGCAGAGTGTCTTCCCTCCGTTACATTGGCATCTATACCTTATATTAGTGGAGATAGATAGAGGCAGAGTGTCTTCCCTCCGTTACATTGGCATCTAAGATATTAGCCCCACCTAAAGCTTTACTAGGTCTCACAATCAACCCTTTCATTAAAAACGCTAAATATATTGATTGGTCCGGAAACAAACAGAAGGGTTAGAGTTATAAAGTTAGACTTTATATTGCCACTCAACAGGGAGGTATGATTCAGTCCGTGACCTATAACTGACACACTGTGTCTGGAGAGGAAAGAGGTAAAAGGTTTCATTTGTTACATGTACTCCAGTCTTCAAGCTCTGTTGGGGAACGATGAAACTCTGCATGAAGTAGCATGATGATTGATGACCTTAGTCTCATTTTTGAGGATGAGAAACGGCTCTTTTTAGATGCTCAGTGTCTCTAATTTAACACAACGTACAATTTCATGCAATTCAACCTTTCACATAGGGTCTTTACAACTGTACACCAGAGAGACTATAATATATAGTACATTCACAAAGTATTCAGACACCTTGACTTTTTCCACATTTTGTTACGTTACAGCCTTATTCTAAACTTGATTAAATTGTTATTATTGTGTGTAAATTGATGAGAACAAAATGACCACGCAAAAAAAATAGAAAAGAGACGTTTTTTTTTAAACGTTTGCAAATGGATATAAACACACACAAAATATCACATTTACATAAGTATTCAGACCTTTTACTCAGTACTTTGTTGAAGCACCTTTGGCAGCGATTACAGCCTCAAGTCTTCTTGGGTATGACGCTGCAAGCTGGGGAAACCTGTACTTGGAGAGTTTCTGCAAATGTTCTCTGCAGATCCTCAAGCTCTGTCAGGTTGTATTAGGAGCATCACTGCACAGCTATTTTCAGGTCTCTCTAGAGATGTTTGATCGAGTTCAAGTCCAGGCTCTGACTGGGCCACTCAGGGACATTCAGAGACTTGTCCCAAAGCCACTCCTGCGTTGTCTTGGCTGTGTGTTTAGGGTCGTTGTCCTGCACGATGTAGCTGTTTTGGCTAGGTGGGAGGAATACCGGGGCATTATTTATGTCTTATTTTGTGGATAATTGTTAAATTGTAAAAAATAGCAATACATATATTGTAAAAAAATTAATAAAAAACTCTATGGGTTGTCAGAAAGCTGTTCTGTCTCTTCACTCTCTCTCAGACTGGTCAGGTTTTCAGACAGGATGATGTCTAAGCTGGTCAGGTTTTCAGACAGGATGATGTCTAGGCTGGTCAGGTTTTCAGACAGGATGGCAGTGTCGGGGTCCGGAATCACATCAGCTGAACAGAGAGAACAGAAACACACTATAAATAACTTTAACACTGTGTTATGTGAAGATGAATGCATATGGAGAATGCACATTATAATGTAGAGTAATTGTTTCAGTCAGTTATGTATGAACGTATCTAAACGATGTTAACTTTGTCACGGGATACTAGGAGTGGTGGGTTGGAATCAGGCGCAGAGAGCAGGGTTCAGTAGATCGTCAATTTATTCTCCGGGGCACAAAACGGTCACGCCAACATACAATAGACCAGCCCAAACACACAGTACCAAATAGTCCGGAGAATACACACACGAAAACCACCATTCGACAGACTAACAAAAAACAATCCCGCACAAAACAAGGGCGGGACAACCTACTATATATAAGGACGCTAATTAAACTAAAATACACACAGGTGAAACTAATAAGACTAAACCAACAGACAAACGGAAAAAGGGATCGGTAGTGGCTAGTAGGACGGTGACGACGACCGCCGAGCACCGCCCGAACAGGCAGGGGAGCCAACTTCGGTGGAAGTCGTGATAAACTTCCTGAAGACGTTCTCAGCCTAAATTCAGATTAGAATCAGAATACATTAGTAAAACTACATCTTCTCCCAGAGTTTTCATCTATATTTTTCGTAGCTGTCTATTTACCACCACAAACCGATGCTGTCACTGAGACCAGACTCAGGAAAACTGTATAGGGCCACGAGCAAACAAAAACATGCTCATCCAGACGTGGCACTCCTAGTGGTCAGTGATTTTAATGCAGAAAAACTATAATATTTTCCAGCGTATCACTAGAGGAAAAACAACTCTAGATCCCCTTTACTCCACACACAGACTGGTAAATCTGACCATAACTCTATGCTCCTGCTTCCTGCATACAAGCAAAAAAGTCAAACAGGAAATACCAGTGACACACTCAATACAGAAGTGGTCCGATGAAGCGGATGCTAAGCAACAGGACTGTTTCGCGCGTACAGACTGGAATATGTTTTGGGATTCATCAAATGCTAAAAAACAGGAATGTTGTGGAATGTGTTTTGGGATTCATCAAATGACATTGAGGAGTTTACCACATCAGTCACCGCCTTCATGAATAAAATCCCCCACGCTGACCCTCAATACGGAGGCCCCTCAGGAGTGCGTGCTTAGTCCGCTCCTGTACACCCTGTTCACCCACGACGGTGTGGCCGTGCACAACTCGCGACATCATCATTAAGTTTGTTGACGACACAATAGTGGTAGGCCTGATCACCAACGACGATGAGACAGCCTACAGGAGATCAAAGACCTCGCAGTGTGGTGTCAGGACAAAAAATCTCTCCCTCAACGTGAGCAAGACAAAGGAATTGGTCGTGGACTACAGGAAATGGAGGGGCCTGAGCATGCCCCCATCCACGTTGACAGGGCTGTAGTGGAGGGATCGCCGCTTGGTATGGCAACTGCTCGGCGTCCGACCGCGAGGCGTTACAAAGGGTAGCCGAGCTCCCTTACCATCCAGAACCTCTACACATGGCAGTGTCAGAGGAAGGCCCTCAAAATTGTTAATCACTAAAGCCCCTAAGTCATTGACATATCTCTCTGCTACCGCACGGCAAGCGGTACCGGAGTGCCAAGTCTGGGCCAAAAGGTTCCTGAACAGCTTCTACACCCGAGACTATTAAATAGTTAGTCAAGGTAGCTATTTATATTTAACTATCTGCATTGACTCAGAACTTTTTGACTCATCACGTACACTGCTGCAACTGCTCATTATCCATCACTTGGTCCTAGATATATCTACACATATACATTATGCACACTGCCCACAAAATGAGGTGGAAACTGAGCTGCACTTCCTAACCACCTGCCAGATGTATGATCATATTAGAGACACATATTTCCCTCAGATAACACAGACCCACAAATAATTAGAAAACACATTTTGATAAACTCCCATATCTGTTGGGTTAAATACCACATTGTGTCATCACAGCAGCAGCAATATGTGTGACCTGTTGCCACAAGAAAAGGGCAACCAGTGAAGAACAAACATCATTGTAAATACAACATATACAGTGGGGCAAAAAAGTATTTAGTCAGCCACCAATTGTGCACGTTCTCCCACTTAAAAAGATGAGAGAGGCCTGTAATTTTCATCATAGGTACACTTCAACTATGACAGACAAAATGAGAAGAAAAAAAATCCATCTTGAGATGTTGCTTCAATACATCCACATAATTTTCCTGCCTCATGATGCCATATATTTTGCTAAGTACACCAGTCCCTCCTGCAGCAAAGCACCCGCACAATATGATGCTGCCACCCCCGGGCTTCACGGTTGGGATGGTGTTCTTCGGCTTGCAAGCCATCCCCCTTTTTACTCCAAACATAACGATGGTCATTATGGCCAAACAGTTATTTTTTTGTTTCATCAGGCCAGAGGACATTTCTCCAAAAAGTACAATCTTTGTCCCCATGTGCAGTTGCAAACCGTAGTCTGGATTTTTTATGGTTGTTTTGGAGCAGTGGCTTCTTCCTTGCTCAGCGACCTTTCAGGTTATGTTGATATAGGACTCGTTTTAATGTGGATATATACACTTTTCTACCGGTTTCCTCCAGCATCTTCACAAGGTCCTTTGCTGTTGTTCTGGGATTGAGTTGCACTTTTCGCACCAAAGTACGTTCATCTCTAGAAGACAGAACGCATCTCCTTCCTGAGCAATTCACTATCGGTACCAATATTGTCTCTATTCTAACACATTCTACTGTCTCTATTCTAACACATTCTACTGTCTCTATTCTAACACATTCTACTGTCTCTAATCTAACACATTCTACTGTCTCTATTCTAACACATTCTACTGTCTCTAATCTAACACATTCTACTGTCTCTAATCTAACACATTCTACCATCTCTATTCTAGTTATTATAGCATATTGGTTCTGACTGTGTTGTGAAAAGTACAGATACCTTAATAGAAAATTACTGAAGTAAAACAAGTCACTCAGTTAAACACTACTTGAGTAAAACTTCCTCTGTTCAAATATACTTAACTATCAAAAGAAAATGTAGAAATCATTTTAAATTCCTTATATTAAGCAAACCAGACCACACTATTGTTGTTGTTATTTTTTTATAGCTTAGCAGAGGCACGCTCCAACACTCAGACATCATTTACAATCTAAATGTGTGTTTAGTGAGTCTGCCAGGTAAGAGGCAGTAGGGCCGACCAGGGATGTTCTCTTGATAAGTGGGGGAATTGGACCATTTTCCTGTCCTGCTAAGCATTCAAAATGTAACGAATACTTTTGGGTGTCAGGGAAAATGTATGGAGTAAAAACTACATTATTAAGGAATGTAGTGGAGTAAAAGTAAAAGCTGTCTAAAATATAAATAGTAAATTAAAGGACAGACACCCCAAGAAACGACTTAAGTAGTACTTTTAAGTATTTTTACTTAAGTACTTTACACCAACTGACAAATTATCAAAAGTAGTTTAGATGTAGTGAAATGCTTTTTCAAAGTAACTTTTGTCATTATTAATTAAGCTACAAAACAAAATCTGTAGGATAGGCAATTCCATCATCAAGTGTGTAGCTTGTCTTTGCACTGCTCCCATCTACTACTCCCTCTACTGCTCCCCTCTACTGCTCCCTCTACTGCTCCCATCTACTACTCCCTCTACTGCTCCCATCTACTACTCCCTCTACTGCTCCCCTCTACTGCTCCCATCTACTACTCCCTCTACTGCTCCCCTCTACTACTCCCTCTACTGCTGCCCTCTACCGCTCCCCTCTACCGCTCCCCTCTACCGTTGCCCTCTACCGCTCCCCTCTATAGCTCCCCTCTACTGCTGCCCTCTACCGCTCGCCTCTACCGCTGCCCTCTACCGCTCCCCTCTACTGCTGCCCTCTACCGCTCCCCTCTACTACTACTGCCCTCTACTTGCCGTAATCATAATCAGAACTATCATGGTTGTAAACTTTGGTCTCATTTAATAATGAAGTCACTACCAGCATTAGACACACCCAGCACCTCCCTGTTTTTACTGCCTCAAAATCAGAAGAATTGGTTCCTTTTTTTCTCTCTCTCTCTCTCCCTTCGTCTCTCTCTCTCTCAGTCACGCTCTCTCTGTCTCTCTGACTCTCTGTCTCTGTCTCTCTCTCTCTCTAAGTCACGCTCTCTCATGCTCTTTCTCTCTCACAAAAGGTCCTTTTATAGGCCTCACTGTCTTTAAAACTGATTCATTCAGAAATCCATTTCCTTCGGCAAAGAGTTGTGTAAAAGCTAAATGATTTTCCTCCTGTAAAGGGGGGGGGGGGGGGGGGGGTAGTGGTGTATGGGGGAGGCAAGTTAATTGCGTGTTGTTTTTAGATAACAAACAATCCCAATTTTCTTTCTTTTGGGGCATTGTCTGTCTGCCTGTGACTGTGCCCGACAGTGAAGCCTCGTTTCTATTGGTGTTATAATCTGTTAATTATCTACTGTGGGGAGAAAAAAAAATGTTATCCATTACAGCTGAACGAGAGGGGTTGGTTGGCAAGAACGAAAACAGCGGTGAATATCAAAACAATTTTTTCTAGATTGCTCATATCCTATATCCTTGCCTCACAGCCTATCAATACATCCTATTGAGGGAAGTGAGGAGCTCATTGGAGAAGTAGATCTGAAGAGAGGATTACCTCAAATTCTCCCTGTGACATTTTGATAAGGAAGGTTATTGGCTGCTGTTATATCTATCCAGTACATTAAACTTTGGGAACTTTGCTATGCTGCTATTTTAAAACACACGCGTTTCTTTTAGAATATCCTGAGCTGATGTATTCCTTACCTTGTGCATGACAATTTTGTTTAAAAAATAATAATAATAATCGCTAGGACCCATTTTTCAATACTTAGGTCACTTTTTCAAAACTCTTCACACGGTTCTTCTAACTAAATTTTAGCTTGGCACAGCAGTTCATTTCACGTTCAAAAATGCACTAAAATTACCAAAGCACTTCATACATGTCTCAAATCAACTCGTTCTTCCATAACATGAGCAAAGGTTGTCACCCAACAAGCACACGTTGTCACTCATAAAACAACGACCTAAACAACACTAACAACAGGTAGCATTACACTGTGTTTTCTTTACAAAACAAGAATGACACCTCTCTACTGTTTAGAATTCACTGCAGTATGTGTTACAGGAATGAATCAGACGATGCAATATGCTTCAATATGTCATTTTATGGCATTGAGTGATTCCAAAATACAATATTTTGTATATACACCATCTACCGATACAGATACAGTAGCAATGATAGTCAACCCTGTCTTCTGCATTTGGCCACAGGTTCCACAGGTCACATCTTATGTCATCTTGGGCAATACACCCAGGAAATAATCTTTTGGCATGCCTGGTCCATCCCTGGCAATCTTCTGCAGATATGTTCAGGCATACAGCATTCATTGCATCCAGGAGGGACATTTGATCATGTGGATGGTGGTCATAAACCTTCCACCTCCATGAGGAAAATAAATCCTCTATGGTGTTGAGGAATGCAGAGTAAAGGAGGGAGGGAAATAAATCCTCTATGGTGTTGAGGAATGGAGAGTAAAGGAGGGAGGGAAATAAATCCTCTATGGTGTTGAGGAATGGAGAGTAAAGGAGGGAGGGAAATAAATCCTCTATGGTGTTGAGGAATGGAGAGTAAAGGAGGGAGGGAAATAAATCCTCTATGGTGTTGAGGAATGGAGAGTAAAGGAGGGAGGGAAATAAATCCTCTATGGTGTTGAGGAATGGAGAGTAAAGGAGGGAGGGAAATAAATCCTCTATGGTGTTGAGGAATGGAGAGTAAAGGAGGGAGGGAAATAAATCCTCTATGGTGTTGAGGAATGGAGAGTAAGGAGGGAGGGAAATAAATCCTCTATGGTGTTGAGGAATGGAGAGTAAGGAGGGAGGGAAATAAATCCTCTATGGTGTTGAGGAATGGAGAGTAAGGAGGGAGGGAAATAAATCCTCTATGGTGTTGAGGAATGGAGAATTAAAGGAGGGAGGGAAATAAATCCTCTATGGTGTTGAGGAATGGAGAGTAAAGGAGGGAGGGAAATAAATCCTCTATGGTGTTGAGGAATGGAGAGTAAAGGAGGGAGGGAAATAAATCCTCTATGAGGAACGGTGAGTAAGGTGGGAGGAAAAGTGACACCATCCTGGGGTGGGCTGTAAACCACTCGGTGACTGTATGGGAGTGGGGAAATGTCACATTGTCCCACACAATTACAAACGTTGGCCGATTTTGCCTCACTGCAACCCTTTCCTCACCTGTCACAACCCTTCCATAGAGGTCATGCAGGAATGTAATGAGACGCTCGGTGTTGCACGACCCAATTAGCGGTTTGTGTAACAGAAATTCATCAGAGGATATTGATGCACACATTGTGATGTTGGCACCCCTCTGGCCCGGGACATCCACTATGGCTCTTTTTCCAATCACATTCCTTCCCTGCAGCTGTGTTTTGGCCAAGTTGAAACCAGCCTCATCCACAAAGACGAGGGGTAATTGCCTGGCTCCAATCTCCATGACTCTCTAAAATAAATCCACAAGGCAACATAAGAGTTAGGTTATGACAGTAGTTTACATTATACCTTAAAACATGCCATTGTGTGCCTCTGCCTTGTTTGGTTTTGTTCAAAACCAGTTCTGTATTTTATAGTCATCTTACTTGGACATATTGGTTCCTGAGTTGCTTGACTCGTTCAGAGTTCCTCTCAAAGGGGACAGTGTACAACTGCTTCATCCTGACTTGATGTTGTTTCAGGACTCTAGATATATTTGTGGTGCTTACATTGTCTGCCAACACTCATCCCAAATCTCTGAGTTTTATGCCATTGTTTCTGATGATCATATAAACGATTGCAGTTTCCTGCACAGCAGTGAAGATCCTACCTCTCCTGCCTGTAGGAGGTAACCGTTGGGTCCTAAGCAGAAATACAAAAACAATTACACACAAGTGGGTTTGGAGGCTTTGTTCAATTTACTTCTGAAATGAACAGTTCAGTCAGATGCCCCTTGCAGAATGCACATCTCACCTGTTGTTTTGCCGGAAATTTGTCAGAATAGATGCCACTGTGAAGCGTTGCAGATTTGTCTGCACTCTCAGACCAGCCTCTCTCATTGATATACCATGATTTATTACATGATCAGTTATAGCAGCCCCTAATCTCATCTGAGACTACGGCTCTTGATTTTCCTCTCAGTCTTCTTCCAACCAAGCATACATGCTCCTCTTCCTCTCCCAGCCACTCTTCTTCCTCTGCCAGCCACTTCTCTATCTCTGGCTGGGTCAATGTTTACATTACAGTACAGCATTATTCCTAAGATGTCCCCTTTTGTGTAGATGGTTGTCATGTTCGTCATATGAAGGAGACCAAGGTGCAGCGAGGTATGCTTGCATTCTTCTTTTAATAAAGAAAGAACACTGAACAAACTAACAAAACAAACGTGAAGCTAATACGAATAGTGCAGACAGGCAACTAAACATAGAATAAGAACCCACAAACATCAAAGGGGAAATGGCTACCTAAATATGATCCCCAATCAGAGACAACGATAAACAGCTGCCTCTGATTGGGAACCATATCAGGCCACCATAAACATACAAATACCTAGACCTACAAAACCCCTAGACAATACAAAACCCCTAGACAATACAAAACCGTAGACAATACAAAACCCCTAGACAATACAAAACCCCTAGACAATACAAAACCCCTAGACAATACAAAAACTAGCATATCCACCCTAGTCACACCCTGACCTAACTAAAATATAAAGAAAACAGAGAAATCTCAGGTCAAGGCGTGACAATGGTAATGTAATTGAAAGACTACCACCTGAGTAGGTGTTCAGTTACAATGGGAATCAGCTGTGGTTGGTCTAATTGTTTTGATAGTATTTTCATTATTTAGATTTAGAATATATTTCAATACGGTATTACTGTAGAAATGTAGCAAATTTATGTCTTATTCAATTTTGTGTTATTTTAGGTTTTGAACTTAAGTTTACCAGTTTTGAAAAGAGTAGGTAAACATGTAGGTACATAGAGTTTTGGTGGCGGTCGTGTCTGAGTGAGAAAATAATTCATGAAATTTGAGAGATGTAGTCATTGAATGCATTTTGTGCCAAAGCAATGAAAAATGATCCCTAGTTTAGCCCACATAGACTGCTGTTGTGCTCACTGTGTGAAGGGTTTTGAAAAAGTGACCTAAGTATTGAGAAATGGGTCCTAGCGATTGTAAAAAAAATATATATATATATATTTTTTTTAATTCAGTCTGCTCTCTCCTCTGTCAATGACATTTGATTCACGTCATTATAATAAAATGCACGCTGACTGACCAACACAGTGTCAAGTTACTTTTCAATGTGTTCCTGAAAACCTCATGTCCACCAGTAAAAAGCTACAGGAGTGCGGGTTGCACCTGACTCCCTCCCTCCCTCTTTTTTCCCCTCTGTTTGTTCACGACAGAAGGCTTTACTGGCTAAGAACCAGAAAGCATTGTATGATGTCAACAGACATGGCTCCACACATAGCTGGCAATTAGCTAATCGAAACTCAAGCCAAGTTTTTCACCAAGCTTTTTGCTTCAGATATATTTTTTTGACCTTCTCCACCACGCACATGTCGGATAAGGTCGAACGCCTCCTCTTCTACTCAGCCACAGAAAAAGCTTCTCCCAAGTGAGTGTGACCCCTACTCCAGTTGCACTGCTGCTTGGATCCAACCTGGCTATCTTGTCCTTGTCTGCGCTGTCTCCCCATGGCTGGTTCAGGTACCACCACTCCCCTCTCTACTGAGCGTTCGCTCGCCTCCAGCATACATGCACCTACACCGCAGACTTTGGATTCATCTGAATTGTATGTAGTCTAAAGAACTTGTGAAGCTTGTTAAGGGAGCTTTACTCAGAAACTCTTTAATTAGGCCTAACTAGGATTGGCCTTCTATTTATTTATTTTATCTCAGACTTTTATAGACTCGATAGAGAGCTACTCTCTCAAGTTATCTTGTTGGGGCAAGTGACTCTTTGAACAATGGCTAGCCCCAAGCCGTTGTTATGTTATTCTTGTGCTTTATGCTATTTGCCTCATGACTGCGGCACGCTTTGTTGATTATGGACTTGCTTGTTTACCCGACCGTGGGACAGACAATGTTTGTTCCCTCACTGGGGACACTGACTCTCTATTGGTTACACAGACTCTTGGCCTTCCATCCTCTTCTAACCACCTCTCATGTTACCTGATGAAATTGCTGTACAATGTAAACTTGTAGCCATGTAATGTACGTACATTCAAATTTCATAAAAACAACAACACTGCAGAGCTCTCCCTGTCCTCTGCCGTGCCCTGATTGGATTACTGTTGATGATATCTGGAAATATGCATGAACACCTTGGCCCGGCTGCTGTTGTTAGCCCCAAATCTGACTTGTGCTCTGCTTTCTGGATCACTGATTTCCGCTCTCGTAAAAGCCTGGGTTTTCTGCACATTAACACTAGAAGCTTATTACCTAAAATGGATCAACTGAAAGTGTGGGTTCACAGCTCCAATCCAGATGTGTTGGTCATTACTGAGAAGTGGTTAAGAAATTATGATGATGTTATCCTTTCTGGTTATAACCTTTTCTCGCTAAGACATCCTCCAAAGGAGGGGGGGTGGCAATCTTTACCAAGGATCACCTTCAGTGGTCGGTTGTCTCCACCAAGTCTGTCTCCAAACAATTTAATTTCCTGGTTTTAGGCATTCAGTTTTCAAAAAGCTCTTGACTGTTGCTGGGTGTTATCGTCCATCATCAGCACCGGCCTGTACTCTACTTGCCCTAAGTCTCTTATACTAAATCTGAATTGGTCCTGCCTACTAGGTGACCTAAAATGGGACATGCTTTAACCACCTGACGAAGTCTTAAAACAATGGGACTCCCTAAATCTTTCTCTGATTATTAACAATCTCACAAGGTATAACTCCAAACTCCCAGAAAAGGCTACTCTCTTTGAAGTTATCCTCACAAATAATCCTGATAGGTATCAGTCTGGTGCTATCTGTAATGACCTTAGTGATCACTGTTTTACAGACTGTGTTTGTAATGGCTGCTCAGTTAAACAACCTGTCTTGATTTGTCATAGATGCTTACTAAAAAACTTTAATGAGCAAGCCTTCCTTCATGAACTGGCCTCTTTAAATTGGTATAGAATCAGCTTGATCCCCTCTGTCAAAGACGCTTGGACTTTCTTTTTAAAATATTTTCAGTGGTATTGTTAACAAGCACACTCCCATAAAGAAAATTAGAATTATAAACAGGTTCCGCCCCTGGTTCGACCGGGATCTGGCAGAGTTACTCCACCTCAAGAACACCATTTGATGAAAGACTCGGCACACCAATGGTCATGCTGACTGGCTGTTAGAAATACATTTGATTAGAAATACAGTAAGACAACTCCGGGAGGCCAAAGTTAGTAACTTTAAGTAGCAGTTCTCTGTCTATGGGTCTAAACCCAAGAAGTTATGGGAAACTGCGAAATAACTGGAGAACAAAGCCTCTCATGGAGAGGAGCAGCTCCATTTTGTCAAGGTTGATTTTGAGGTGTTGTGCTGACATCCAAGCAGCGATGTGTGTCGCCACCTGGGTGTCAGAAGGGGGGATGGACAAGATTATTTAAGTTTCATCCACATAGCAATGATAGGAGAGACCATGTGAGGATATGACAGAGCAGAGTAAAGAGAAAAGAGGAGTGGGCCTAGAACCAATCCCTGGGGGACACCAGTAGTGAGAGCACGTGGTGCAGACACAGATTCTCTCCACACCACCTGGTAGTAGCGACCGACCAGGTAGAATACAATCCAGAAGTGTGCAGAGCGGCTGGAGAGGAGGATCGGATGGTTCACGGTGTCGAAGGCAGATCTCGGAGGATGAGAACACAGGAGAGATAGTCAGTTTTGGCCGAGTGGAAAGCAGTCTCAGTAAAGTGAGCCACTTTGAAGCCCGGCTGGTTAGGGTCAAGAAGATTGTTCTGAGAGACATTATGAGAGAGTTGTTCACATATGGCATCATCAAGTGTTTTGGAAAGAAAAGAAGGAAGGTATACCGGACTGTAGTTTTTGACGTCAGGTGTTGAGCGTTGGTTTCTTGAGGGGAGCGACTCTTGAAGTCAGAAGGGTCAGAAGGGACCCAACTGAGTTGGATGAGTTCACGAGGGAAGTGAGGAATGGGAGAAGGTCTCCAGAGATGTTCTGGAGAAGGGAAGAGGGGATGGGGTCGAACGGGCAGGTTGTCAGGCGGCCGGATGTCATTGGCAACAGGATGTCATCTGGAGAGAGAGGGGAGAAAGAGGTCAAGGTTCAGGGTAGTTCTGTGTGAGTTGGACCAGTCGACTCAATAGGCTGAGTGAATGAGGAGCGGATGTCATCAACCTTTTTTTCTCCAAAGTGGTTGACAAAGTCGTCCGCAGAGATGGAGGAGGGACAAGGTGGAAGATTAAGGGTTTCCGTGGCCGAACAGCCGCACACATGCGCAAAGCCCATGCCCATGCGCAAAGCCAAGCGTCAGCTGGAGTGACGTAAAGCTTGCCACCATTGGACTCTGGAGCAGTGGATAAGTGTTCTCTGGAATGATGAATCACGCTGCACCATCTGGCAGTCAGATAGACTAATCTGGGACGCCGGATGCCAGAAGAACGATACCTGCCCGAATGCATAGTGGCAACTGTAAAGTTTGGTGGAGGAGGAATAACGGTCTGCGTCTGTTTTTCATGGTTCGGGTAAAGCATCTTAGTTCCAGTGAAAGTAAATATTAACGCTACAGCATACATTTGTGGCAACAGTTTGGGGAAGGCCCTTTCATGTTTCAGTATGACAATTCCCCTGTGCACAAAGCAAGGTCCATACACCGACTTCGGTGTGGAAGATCTTGACTGGCTTGCACAGAGCCCTGACCTCAACCCCATCGAACACCTTTGGGATGAATTGGAATGCCGACTGTGAGCCAGGACTAATCGCCCAACATCAATGCCCGACCTCACTAATGCTCTTGTGGCTGAATGGAAGCAAGTTCCGGCAGTAATGTTCCAACATCTAGTGGAAAGCCTCACAGCAGAGTGCAGGCTGTTATAGCAGCAAAGGGAGGACAAACTCCATAATAATACCCATGATTTTGGAATGAGATGTTTCTCAAACAGCTGTCCACATACTTTTGGTCATGTAGTGCATCTACCTCTAAATACCTTGTATCCCTGCACAATGATCTGGTCCTGTATTCCCTGTATATAGCTCCAAACTGATATGGTCCTGTATTCCCTGTATATAGCTCCACAATGATCTGGTACTGTATTCCCTGTATATAGCTCCAAACTGATCTGGTACTGTATTCCCTGTATATAGCTCCACAATGATCTGGTACTGTATTCCCTGTATATAGCTCCACAATGATCTGGTCCTGTATTCCCTGTATATAGCTCCAAACTGATCTGGTCCTGTATTCCCTGTATATAGCTCCACAATGATCTGGTACTGTATTCCCTGTATATAGCTCCAAACTGATCTGGTACTGTATTCCCTGTATATAGCTCCAAACTGATCTGGTACTGTATTCCCTGTATATAGCTCCACAATGATCTGGTACTGTATTCCCTGTATATAGCTCCACAAGGATCGGGTACTGTATTCCATGTATATAGCTCCACAATGACCTGGTACTGTATTCCCTGTATATAGCTCCACAATGATCTGGTACTGTGTTAACTGTATATACCTCCACAACGATCTGGTACTGTATTCCCTGTATATAGCTCCACAATGATCTGGTACTCCCTGTATATAGATCCACATTGATCTGGTACAGTATTCCCTGTATATAGCTCCACAATTATCTGGTACTGTATTCCCTGTATATAGCTCAACAATGATCTGGTACTCCCTGTATATAGATCCACATTGATCTGGTACTGTATTCCCTGTATATAGCTCCACATGTATCTGGTACTCCCTGTATACAGATCCACATCGATCTGGTACTCCCTGTATATAGCTCCACATTGATCTGGTACTCCCTGTATATAGATCCACAATGATCTGGTACTCCCTGTATATAGATCCACATTGATCTGGTACTCCCTGTATATAGCTCCAAACTGATCTGGTACTCCCTGTATATAGATCCACATTGATCTGGTACTTCCTGTATATAGCTCCACATTGATCTGGTACTTCCTGTATATAGCTCCACATTGATCTGGTACTTCCTGTATATAGATCCACATTGATCTGGTACTGGTACTTCCTGTATATAGATCCACATTGATCTGGTACTGGTACTTCCTGTATATGGCTCCACATTGATCTGGTACTGGTATTTCCTGTATATAGATCCACATTGATCTGGTACTGGTACTCCCTGTATATAGCTCCAAACTGATCTGGTACTGGTACTTCCTGTATATAGCTCCACATTGATCTGGTACTTCCTGTATATAGATCCACATTGATCTGGTACTGGTACTTCCTGTACATAGATCCACATTGATCTGGTATTTCCTGTATATGGTATCGTTGTTGTGTATTTTATTCATAGTGTTATTCATTTTCTTTTTATTATAATTGTTTACTTTTTATCGTTGGAAGTTGCTCACAAGCAATCATTTCATGGTCAACTCTGGTTTTATTCGATGAGCATGTGACAAATACAATTCGGATTTTATCAGACTTTAGAGATGAATTCAGATGAGACTGAATGGTAGGACTGGAGGATGAGTCCTCTATGACGATAACCTAAATTACACCACTTCCTGTAGCGTTCGATTGATAGGAAGGGATGAAAGAAGTTATCGATATAATCTCCATAGCAACAGGACGTGTCT
Source organism: Oncorhynchus mykiss (assembly GCF_057628025.1). NCBI lineage: Eukaryota > Metazoa > Chordata > Actinopteri > Salmoniformes > Salmonidae > Oncorhynchus > Oncorhynchus mykiss. The sequence goes on from NC_143029.1 coordinate 6,719,844, forward strand.
AGTTGACTGAGTGGTGTTTCTCGGTCGTTACACTATCGTGTGCCTGTGTCAATAATCCTGTAAAGTAAGCCTTGTCCGAGCCAGACTGGATCAAAGCGTGAGGCAGCTCGATGTACAACACCCCCTGGACTGGTCGCTAGATCATGCAAGATCACAATTTGATATGCTGGCATATACCCTTGGGGTAGGGGGTTTGAGGGATCGTCTGAACATAGAAATAAATCAAGGTTGGAACTTGGTGACAACTGAAGGACAGGTGAATCTCCTCACAGTAGAATTAAATAGAGGGTTATCTCTCCCTGACGTAGATGAGAAGAGAGTATCCCCGTAACCCTAACCCTGTAACCCTAACCCTGTAACCCTAACCCTGTAGCCCTAACCCTGTAACCCTAAACCTGTAGCCCTAACCCTAACCCTGTAACCCTAACCCTGTAGCCCTAACCCTAACCCTGTAACCCTAACCCTGTAGCCCTAACCCTGTAACCCTAACCCTGTAGCCCTAACCCTGTAGCCCTAACCCTGTAACCCTAACCCTGTAACCCTAAACCTGTAGCCCTAACCCTAACCCTGTAACCCTAACCCTGTAGCCCTAACCCTAACCCTGTAGCCCTAACCTTAACCCTGTAGCCCTAACCCTAACCCTGTAGCCCTAACCCTGTAGCCCTAACCCTGTAACCCTAACCCTGTAACCCTAACCCTGTAACCCTAAACCTGTAGCCCTAACCCTAACCCTGTAACCCTAACCCTGTAGCCCTAACCCTAACCCTGTAGCCCTAACCTTAACCCTGTAGCCCTAACCCTATCCCTGTAGCCTTAACCCTATCCCTAACCCTAACCCTATAGCCCTAACCATATCCCTATAGCCCTAACCCTATCCCTATAGCCCTAACCCTAACCCTATAGCCCTAACCCTATCCCTATTAGCCCTAACCCTAACCCTATAGCCCTAACCCTAACCCTATAGTCCTAACCCTATCGCCATAGCCCTAACCCTATCCCTGTAGCCTTAAGGCTTGTAAGTAAGCATTTCACATAACATTGGAATTGATTTATAGTATCTTTACTCTGCCCAGTTTGCTGGCAATCAAAATGAAAGCTAGACAGTCAGGGACCATCATAAATTCTGAATGCGATGGACAGAGGACGTTTTTTTTATGTCAATTTTGACGGCAAGGAAATATGATATGTTTTATGTGCGACCCTCCATTAGACACCCGGTTAGTTAAACACCCTTAGGCCATGCTTTAATCATATGGTCAGAGGATTGAATCTTATTCAAACACATAGAAAACAAAGTTGGTATAAGTGCTATAGGGATAGGGTTAACCAACGATGCAGTTTTAAGAAAAAGTAAGAGATAAAAACAACAAATAGTTGAAGAGCAGCAGTAAAATAACAATAGTGGGCCTATATACAGGGTATTACGGTACAGAGTCAATGTGGAGGCTATATACAGGGTATTACGGTACAGAGTCAATGTGGAGGCTATATACAGGGTATTACGGTACAGAGTCAATGTGGAGGCTATATACAGGGTATTACGGTACAGAGTCAATGTGGAGGCTATATACAGGGTATTACGGTACAGAGTCAATGTGGAGGCTATATACAGGGTATTACGGTACAGAGTCAATGTGGAGGCTATATACAGGGGGTACCGGTACAAAGTCAATGTGGAGGCTATATACAGGGTATTACGGTACAGAGTCAATGTGGAGGCTATATACAGGGTATTACGGTACAGAGTCAATGTGGAAGCTATATACAGGGGGTACCTGTACAGAGTCCATGTGGAGGCTATATACAGGGGGTACTGGTACAGGGTCAATGTGGAGGCTATATACAGGGTACCGGTACAGAGTCAATGTGGAGGCTATATACAGGGTATTACGGTACAGAGTCAACGTGCGGGGGCACCGGTGTCGAGGTAATTGAGATAATATGTACATGTACGTAGAATTATTAAGAGTCAATCTTAATAATTGACAGATTATTAAGGCTGGTATCCTAGTGGTTAGAGTGTTGGGCCAGCAACCAAAAGGTTGCTAGTTCAAATCCCTGAGCTGACAAGATCTGTTGTTCTTCCCCTAAACAAGGCAGTTAACCCACTGTTCCTAGACCGTTGTTGTAAATAGGAATTTGTTCTTAACTGACTTGTCTAGTTAAATAAATTAATATTAAAATGAGTAGCAGCAGTCCTGGGTAACCATTTGCTTAGATGTTCAGGAGTCTTATGGCTTGGGGGTAGAAGCTGTTTAGAAACCTCTTGGAACTCAACTTGGTGCTCCGGTACCACTTGTCGTGCAGTAGCAGAGAGAACAGTCTATGACTAGCGTGGCTGGAGTCTGACAATTTTTAGGGTCTTTCTCTTACACCGCCTGGCATAGAGGTCCTGGATGGCAGGAAGCTTGCTTCCGGTGATGTACTGGGCTCCACACACTACCCTCTGTAGTGCCTTGCGGTTGGAGGCCGAGCAGTTGCCATACCAGCCAGTGATGCAACCCATAAGGGTGCTCTCGATGGAGCAGCTGTAAATGAAGTTGAGGATCTGAGAACCCATGCCAAATATTTTCAGTCTCCTGGGGGGGAATAGGTTTTGTGTTGTGATTGGACCTTGTTAGTTGGTGATGTGGACGCCAAGGAACTTGATGCTCTCAAACTGCTCCACTACAGCCACATGGATAAGAATGGGGGAGTCATTGCTCCTCCTTCTCCTGTAGTCCACAATCATCTCCTTTGTCTTTATCACGTTGAAGGAGAGGATGTGTTACTTGCACCACACAGTCAGGACTCTGACTTCCTCCCTATAGGCTGTCTCATCGTTGCTGGCGATCAGGCCTACCACTGTTGTGTCATCGGCAAACTCAATTTTGGTGTTGGTGTCATACCTGGCCGTGCAGTCATGAGTGAACAGGGAGTACGGGAGGGAACTGAGCATGCACCCCTGAGGGGCCCCAGGGCTGAGGAATAGTGTGACAGATGTCTTGTTACCTATCCTTACCACCTGGGCGCAGCACCTCAGTATGTCCAAGATCCAGTTGCAGAGGGAGGTGATTTGTCCTGGGGTCCTTATCTTAGTGATGAACTTTAAGGGCACTACGGTGTTGAACGCTGAGCTGTAATCAATGAATAGCATTCTCACATAGGTGTTCCTTTTGTCCAGGTGTGAAAGGGAGGTGTGGAGTGCAATAGAGATTGCATCTGTTGGGGCGGTATGCAAATTGGGGTGCATCTAGTGTTTCTGGGATAATGGTGTTGATGTGAGCCATGACAAGCTTTTCAAAGCATTTCATGGCTACAGAGGTGAGTGCTATGGGTCGATAGTAATTTAGGTAGGTTACCTTTGTGTTCTTGGGCACAGGGACTATGGTGGTCTGCTTGAAACATGTTGGTATTACAGACTCAGATGTTGAACATGTCAGTGAAGACACTATCTGGCCCTGCGGTCTTGTGAATGTTGACCTGTTTAATGGTCTTACATCGGCTGCAGATCATTTTAGATTTTTATAGTAATTTATTTGAATTTGGCGCTCTGCATTACCAGGCCGTAAACACGGGCACCCTCATAGATATCATCCTAACCAACTTACCCTCTAAATACACCTCTGCTGTTTTCATCCAAGATCTCAGCGATGACTGCATCTTTAATGGGTCAGCTGTCAAACGACCTCCACTCATCACTGTCAAACGCTCCCTGAAACACTTCAGCGAGCAGGCCTTTCTAAATGACCTGGCCGGGGTATCCTGGAAGGATATTGATCTCATCCCGTCAGTAGAGGATGCCTGGTTATTTTTTTAAATGCCTTCCTCACCATCTTAAATAAGCATGCCCCATTCAAGAAATGTAGAACCAGGAACAGATATAGCCCTTGGTTCTCTCCATACCTGACATGCCAATACAAAACATCCTATGGCGTACTGCATTAGCATTGAACAGCCCCCGTGATATGCAACTTTTCAGGGAGGCTAGAAACCAATATAAACAGGCAGTTAGAAAACCCAAGACTAGCTTTTTCCTGCAGAAATTTGCTTCCTGCAACACAAACTCAAAAAGGTTCTGGGACACTGTAAAGTCCATGGAGAATATGAACACCTCCTCCCAGCTGCCCACTGCACTGAAGATGGGTAAACACTGTCACCACTGATAAATCCACTATAATTTAGAATTTCAATAAGCATTTTGCTATGGCTGGCCATGCTTTCCAACTGGCTACCCCTACTCCGGTCAACAGCACTGCAGTAGATCCACTGTAGATTATTTCACATTAAAAATCACAGTAGCAGGGGGTTTAGAAACCATCACACCTACGCCATACAGCAACTCCCCCAAGCCTTCCCCATTTCTAATACACCCAAATCCAGTCAGCTGGTGTTCTGAAAGAGCTGCAAAATCTGGACCCCTACAAATCAGCCGGGCTAGACAATCTGGACCCTTTCTTTCTAAAATGATCTGCCGAAATTTTTTGCTACCCCTATTACTAGCCTGTTCAACCTCTCTTTCGTGTCGTCTGAGATTCCCAAAGATTGGAAAGCAGCTGCGTTCATCCCCATCTTCAAAGGGGGTGACACTCTTGACCCAAACTGCTACAGACCTATATCTATCCTACCCTGCCTTTCTAAGGTCTTCGAAAGCCAAGTCAACAAACAAATTACCAACCATTTCGAATCCCACCATACCTTCTCTGCTATGCGATCTGGTTTCAGAGTTGGTCATGGGTGCACCTCAGCCACGCCCAAGGTCCTAAACGATATCTTAACCGCCATCGATAAGAAACAATACTGTGCAGCCGTATTCATTGATCTGGCCAAGGCTTTCAACTCTGTCAATCACCACATCCTCATCGGCTGTCTCGATTGCCTTGGTTTCTCAAATGATTGCCTCGCCTGGTTCACCAACTACTTCTCTGATAGAATTCAGTGTGTCAAATCGGAGGGTCTGTTGTCCGGACCTCTGGCAGTCTCTATGGGAGTGCCACAGGGTTCAATTCTTGGACCGACTCTCTTCTCTGTATACATCAATGGTGTCGCTCTTGCTGCTGGTGAGTCTCTGATCAATAATCTACGCAGACGACACCGTTCTGTATACTTCTGGCCCTTCTTTGGACACTGTGCTCACAGCCCTCCAGACGAGCTTCAATGCCATACAATTCTCGTTCCATGGCCTCCATTTTCTCTTAAATACAAGTAAAACTAAATGCTTACTCTTCAACCGATCGCTGCCTGCACCTGCCCGCCCGTCCAACATCACTTCTCTGGACGGTTCTGACTTAGAATATGTGGACAACTACAAATACCTAGGTGTCTGGTTAGACTGTAAACTCTCCTTCCAGACTCATATCAAACATCCCCAATCCAAAGTTAAATCTTGAATTTGTTTCCTATTTCGCAAAAAAAGCATCCTTCACTCATGCTGCCAAACATACCCTTGTAAAACTGACCATCCTACCGATCCTCAACTATGGAGATGTCATTTACAAAATAGCCTCCAATTCCCTACTGAATAAATTGGATGGAGTCTATCACAGTACCATCCGTTTTGTCACCAAAGCCCCATATACTACCCACCACTGCGACCTGTACGCTCTCGTTGGCTGGCCCTCGCTTCATACTCGTCGCCAAACCCACTGGCTCCAGGTCATCTACAATACCCTGCTAGGTAAAGTCCCCCCTTATCTCAGCTTGCAGGTCACCATTGCAGCACCCACCTGTAGCACGCGCTCCAGCAGGTATATACTCTGGTCACCCCCAAAACCAATTCTCCCTTTGGCCGCCTCTCCTTCCAGTTCTCTGCTGCCAATGACTGGAAACAACTACAAAAATCTCTGAAACTGGAAACACTTATCTCCCTCACTAGCTTTAAGCACCAGCTGTCAGAGCAGCTCACAGATTACTGCGCCTGTACATAGCCCATCTATAATTTAGCCCAAACAACTATCTTTCCCCCTACTGTATTTATTTATTTATTTTGCTCCTTTGTACCCCATTATTTCTATCTCTACTTTACTTATAGACTTGTTTATACTGTATTATTGACTGTATGTTTGTTTTACTCCATGTGTAACTCTGTGTTGTTATATGTGTCGAATTGCTATGCTTTATCTTGGCCAGGTCGCAATTGGAAATGGGAACTTGTTCTCAGCTTGCCTACCCGGTTAAATAAAGGTGAAATAAAAAATAAAAATCCCAGAACATATTCCGGTCTGTGATAGCAAAACAGTCCTGTAGTTTATTATCTGCTTCATCTGACCACCTTCTAATAGAGGGCAAGTTTTTTTCTCTCCTCTGGTTGCACATTTAATATGCTGATAGAAATTAGGTAAAGCTGATTTAATTTCCCCTGCAGTAAAGTCCCAGCCACTAGGAGCGCCGCCTCTGGATGAGCATTTTCGTCTTTGCTTATGGCGGTATACAGAGTGCGGTCTTAGTGCCAGCATTGGTCTGTGGTGTTTTTTTTTTACCAGATCTAAAGTTTTATTCTCCTACATTCCTTTCACATTGCCACAAACTTCAAAGTGTTTCCTTTCAAATGGTACCAAGAATATGCATATCCTTGTTTCAGGGCCTGAGCTACAGGTCGTTAGATTTTTGTATGTCATTTTAGGCGAAAATTGAAAAAAAGGGGGCAATCCTTAAGAGCCAATGAAATGGCAGCCATCTTCTCCGGCACCATCTTCTTAGTGTGGGCCCATTATCATTTCTACACCGTTTCAATTTAGTTGTGTTCATTTCAACGTTGATTAAGATTGGGGGGGGGGGGGGGGGGTGTAAAAAATCAATGATCCAAAGAAATACGTTTATATTTTTTTACTATAATCACCCTTAGGCAGATTGAATGATTAAAGGATCTAGATGGGGGAATATGAGGTGAGAAGGAGGAAGAGGCAGGTGATTGGCTACTGAGTCACGCTCCTTATCCAATCCATAGGGAAATTACACAAGTACTGGCGTTTTATTCATGTGTGTGTGTGTGTGTGTGTGTGTGTGTGTGTGTGCGTGTGTGTGCGCGTGCGTGTGTATGTATGTGTGTGTGTGCGTGTGCATGCGCGTGTGTGTGTGTGTGTGTGTGTGTGTACACGGCACCATCCACACTCCCTAGTAATCCTACAGGTCAATGTATGCATGAGATGTATCTGCTGGAAGTCAGTTGAAATTCATGAACATACGTATAAACAAGACCTTTTGGTGATCTTCTCTCCTCAACCACTTCACTATGCAGGGGAAAACTCAACTTGAATCCCTAATGGCACCGTGCTCGCTACATAGTCAACATGGTATCACAGGAAAACGTCATCCGGTCACCTTTTTTAGCAAAAAAAGGATATTCCTCACAATGTATGATATTTTTTGTGTGTCAAATTGATGTGTCACATTATTGATGTTTTTTGTAATAAAAAAAAAAAAATCACTACATATGCCATCATGCCAAGCGGGGAGAGGTTATCAAAGCTTCAAGACCAGTCAGAAAAGTCCAGCTAACCTTACACCAATGACGATCTCAAAACTGAACTTGAGTCCGCAATAAGTAGCGACGATATCCTTCGCCACCGTCGTCTTACGCCAGATATCTCAAACCAGTCATGACAAAACAACAACAACAACAACAACCACAACAAAACAATAAAAACTATGAATCATTTTCAAGTCGTTTTCCAGGTTCTTTAGACAAATGGTTAGAAACACAAACCTAGGCCACTCTTGGTAAACAACTCCAACGTATTTTTGGCCTTGTGTTTTAGGTTATTGTCCTTCCGAAAGATGCACCCCCCCCAGAGTCTGTTAGAAAGCCGACTGAAACAGGTTTTACTTGTAGGATTTTCATTTGTACAAATTTGTAAAAACATAATCCCACTTTGATGGGGGTATTGTGTGTAGACCAGTGACAACATTCCACTTTGAATGGGGGTATTGTGTGTAGACCAGTGACAACATTCCTCTTTGAATGGGGTATTGTGTGTAGACCAGTGACAACATTCCACTTTTTCAACTCTCTAGAGACAGCAGGAGCGGTAGAGATACTCTTAATGATCGGCTATGAAAAGCCAACTGACATTTACTCCTGAGGTGCTGACTTGCTGCACCCTCGACAACCACTGCAATTATTATTATTTGACCATGCTGGTCATTTATGAACATTTGAACATCTTGGCCATGTTCTGTTATAATCTCCACCCGGCACAGACAGGAGAGGACTGGCCACCCCTCATAGCCTGGTTCCTCTCTAGGTTTCTTCCTAGGTTTTGGCCTTTCTAGGGAGTTTTTCCTAGCCACCGTGATTCTACACCTGCATTGCTTGCTGTTAGGGGTTTTAGGCTGGGTTTCTGTACAGCACTTTGAGATATCAGCTGATGTAAGAAGGGCTATATAAATACATTTGATTTGATTTGATAAATTGCTCAGTGAAATTGTTACTTGCATAGTAGCAATATCAAAAAATAATGTCAAGTGTCCAGATAAAAATATTTGATCAATGTTTTATAATTATTAGATGAATTGATGGGTCATGTGAAATAATTGCTATAGATGGCCTTAATTACCCCCATAGACACCTGGCTAACTTGATGGGTCATGTGATAATCTGTCAGAAGTGGAGTCTTTTGTTTAGACGTGTGTGTGTGCGCGTGCGTGTGTATGTGTGTGTGTGCGTGTGCATGCGCGTGTGTGTGTGTGTGTACACGGCACCATCCACACTCCCTAGTAACCTAGCTATCTCGCAAAAAAATATATATAATAATCCCAACTCATATTAATACCAATACAAACATTGAGATAGCTGTAGTATGAATCTGCAAGTAGCTAAAGCTAACAAACTAGTTTCAATGTTAGCTAGCTAACATTAGGCTATAACTAGCAACGCAAATAGATTTCTGATTCAAATAATATTACTACACAGATCATACACGTAACGTTACCTAGCGAGCCAGCAAGCTACCGTTCGCTAGCTAACCTGCAGTACAATTTAACTTGCAATAAAAAAAATGGCTTTCAGACTAAATTTTAAATTATATCTGAAAATAGAATTAGAATCTTACCCATATACATGGATGAACGCTTCACGGCAGACTGGAACCATTTAAGTCTGTTTTGTAGGTAGATACATCTTGTTTGTGCCAGCGTTGTGTCAAGTCCTTCCGGTTCACACTGACTGTGACGTGTGCAGAATGTAGCCCATCACTTTTCCCAACTGATCTGTTGACAGAGCCTGATAAATTCAGGGCATCCATGATGTTGAGAAAAGCAGCAGCGCTTTTGTAGTTATTTGATGGCTAACGTTATATCTTCTAAAAAATGGGCGAAGTAGAAAGGACTTTCGACACATACTGAACAGCTCATGCTATGGACGGAAGCATGCTACATGGCACTGTTGCCTCTCACCATAGCCAGCTATCTAAAATATTTAAGATACTAACTAGCTAGCTACATATTATCCATCATATTGCTAGCTTTCGTTTCAGCACCTTGCTTTCCCAATCTGTCTCCCCTTCTCCCTGAAACTGCTCGTCTGTCAGTTATAGCAACAGTAACTATGGGGCAGAGTTGTGTGGAGAGAGAAGCAGCAAATCAGCATCAGTTTGTGACGTAGATCGGCGCAACGGTCAGTCAGATTCGGAAGGCAGTCAAATCTGGCACCCACATCGGTATATGAAATTGGGATTCAATTGGCCCCAAAAGTATTTTTGACCTCCATTGGAAACAATGGTCTTGCAGCGGTAGAAACTAAGAGCCTTCTTAGAATGAATCCGTTTTGTCACCAAAGCCCCATATACTACCCACCATTGCGACCTGTACGCTCTCGTTGGCTGGCCCTCGCTTCATACTCATCGCCAAACCCACTGGCTCCATGTCATCTACAAGACCCTGCTAGGTAAAGTTCCCCCTTATCTCAGCTCGCTGGTCACCATAGCATCTCCCACCTGTAGCACACGCTCCAGCAGGTATATCTCTCTAGTCACCCCCAAAACCAATTCTTTCTTTGGCCGCCTCTCTTTCCAGTTCTCTGCTGCCAATGACTGGAACGAACTACAAAAATCTCTGAAACTGGAAACACTTATCTCCCTCACTAGCTTTAAGCACCAACTGTCAGAGCAGCTCACAGATTACTGCACCTGTACATAGCCCACCTATAATTTAGCCCTATAAACTACCTCTTTCCCAACTGTATTTAATTTATTTATTTATTTTGCTCCTTTGCACCCCATTATTTTTATTTCTACTTTGCACATTCTTCCATTGCAAAACTACCATTCCAGTGTTTTACTTGCTATATTGTATTTACCTTGCCACCAAGGCCCTTTTGCCTTTACCTCCCTTCTCACCTCATTTGCTCACATTGTATATAGACTTGTTTATACTTTATTATTGACTGTATGTTTGTTTTACTCCATGTGTAACTCTGTGTTGTTGTATCTGTCGAACTGCTTTGCTTTATCTTGGCCAGGTCGCAATTGTAAATGAGAACTTGTTCTCAACTTGCCTACCTGGTTAAATAAAGGTGAAATAAAATAAATAAAAAAAATAAAAAAATGAATTATGAAGAGGCTATTGGTCACAGTACTTTAGACTGACTTGATACATTGAAACTGTCTGTATGTATGCCTGCCTGCCATCCTGTCTATGAGTGTATGTCTGTCTGTTTGTCTGTCTCTGAATAATTTACCCAGAGAATTGTCTGTCTGTTTGTTTGTCTAACCCTAACCCCTAACCCTGAACCTAACCCTAACCCCTAACCCTGAGACTAACCCTAACTCTGAACCCTGAGCCTAACCCTAACTCTGAACCTAACCCTAACCCCTAACCCTGAGCCTAACTCTAACCCCTAATCCTGAGCCTAACCCTAACCCCTAACCCTGAGCCTAACCCTAACCCCTAACCCTGAACCTAACCCTGAACCTAACCCTAACCCTTAACCCTGAACCTAACCCTAACTCTGAACCTAACCCTAACCCCTAACCCTGAGCCTAACCCTAACCCCTAACCCTGAACATAACCCCTAACCCTGAGCCTAACCCTAACCCCTAACCCTGAGCCTAACCCTAACTCTGAACCTAACCCTAACCCCTAACCCTGAGCCTAACCCTAACCCTAACCCCTAACCATGGTCCTAACCCCTAACCCTGAGCCTAACCCTAATCCCTAACCCTAACCCCTAACCCTGAATCTAACCCTAACCCCTAACCCGGAACCTAACCTGAACCCCTAACCCTGAGCCTAACCCTAACCCCTAACCCAGAACCTAACCCTAACCCCTAACCCTGAGCCTAACCCTAACCCCTAACCCTGAGCCTAACCAGAGTAACATTTATTTTTTCCCATTGAATGTAATGTATTGACAAAAAGGTAATATATTGTGACATTTTCCTTTTTGCAAAGATGTAACAGGGATGACGTTTTAAGGCTGATACTGGGCTGACATACAGTAGTAGACTACTATTGACTACAGCCTTCTGGGCCCTGCTCAACAGTAGTACACTACTATTGACTACAGACTTCTGGGCCCTGCTCAACAGTAGTACACTACTATTGACTACAGCCTTATGGGCCCTGCTCAACAGTAGTACACTACTATTGACTACAGCCTTCTGGGCCCTGCTCAACAGTAGTACACATCTATTGACTACAGCCTTATGGGCCCTGTTCAACAGTAGTACACTACTATTGACTACAGCCTTCTGGGCCCTGCTCAACAGTAGTACACTACTATTGACTACAGCCTTATGGGCCCTGCTCAACAGTAGTACACTACTATTGACTACAGCCTTCTGGGCCCTGCTCAACAGTAGTACACATATATTGACTACAGCCTTATGGGCCCTGTTCAACAGTAGTACACTACTATTGACTACAGCCTTATGGGCCCTGCTCAACAGTAGTGCACTTTAAATGGAAGAAGGAGCCATTTGGGACACAAGAGTCAGTAAAGTTTACAACAGATCTCATTATGATGTGTTCTCAGCATTTGTCAAGGGAAGTGTGTGTGTGTGTGTGTGTGTGTGTGTCTGTGTGTGTGTGTGTGTTAGATAGGAGGATGCTAACGATGTAATGACCCTCCAATAAGAGTTACGGCTTTAAATGAATTATGTGTACATCTAAACCAGGGTTCGTCGACTAGGTTTGGCCTCGGGACAATTTTTTTTCTGAGCTAATAGACAGAACATAATTAGTATATAATATCAGCACAACGAATTGCCCGACAGTACAAATTGAACAGCATTTTTTAACACATCGGATTATTACATAATCAATTCTGTGACAATAACATCATCATTTTCATCTGATTACGCTCATAAACTCACCAATATCTCTTCAGTTATTATTTCTGTCTATCTCTATGTGCGCTGATTGGTGGGGAAAACAGGTCGACATAACCAATGTCCAGCCCAATAGACCACTTCAATCTTCTTTTTTTTACTTCAACATTCTTTCAGAACAATTAGCTTGATAGCAAGAGAAAATGTAGTATCAGAAGAACGCTGAATAATGAAAATTGAAGTTTCAGGGAAGAATGTACCGAGAGATATACCAAGCTAGTGTGTCTTATTTGCAAAGGGAAATGTCCCTGTTTGTAAATAATTCAAACTCATAGTCAAACTCATTGTGAATCTAAGGATGGAACTTTCAGTGGCCCTTTCCCGGCCCAGACAAGAGCAAGCTACAGACACAGCTTTCTTGGGCTGACATATTCTGTCACTTAAAACGGGTTAAATCTGCAGTTACAAGAAAGAGGGAAAACAGTCAGGGACATGGTGGAAAAACCAAAGTCCTTTACCAGGAAGCCTGAGTTGGTCGATTTGAATTTATCGTCTGGGAGGCAAATGCACTTCAGCAAACTGAAGAAACGACAGGCAGAGAGACCAGGCCACAGCAGGGGAGATGATCTAGTTAGTGGTTATTGATCTAGTGATTATTGGTCTAGTGATTACTGATCTAGTGGTTTTTGGTCTAGTAGTTATTGATCTAGTGGTTATTGGTCCAGTGGTTATTGATCTAGTGGTTACTGATCTATTGGTTATTGGTCTAGAGATTACTGATCTGGTGGTTATTGGTCTAGTAGTTATTGATCTAGCGGTTATTGATCTAGCGGTTATTGATCTAGTGGTTACTGGTCCAGTGGTTATTGATCAAGTGATTATTGATCTAGTGGTTATTGGTCTAGTAGTTATTGATCTAGCGGTTATTGATCTAGCGGTTATTGATCTAGTGGTTACTGGTCCAGTGGTTATTGATCAAGTGATTATTGATCTAGTGGTTATTGGTCTAGTAGTTATTGATCTAGCGGTTATTGATCTAGCGGTTATTGATCTAGTGGTTACTGGTCCAGTGGTTATTGATCAAGTGATTACTGATCTAGTGGTTATTGGTCTAGTAGTTATTGATCTAGCGGTTATTGATCTAGTGGTTACTGATCTAGTGGTTATTGATCTAGTGGTTATTGATCTAGAGATTACTGATCTGGTGGTTATTGGTCTAGTAGTTATTGATCTAGCGGTTATTGATCTAGCGGTTATTGATCTAGTGGTTACTGGTCCAGTGGTTATTGATCAAGTGATTATTGATCTAGTGGTTATTGGTCTAGTGGTTATTGATCTAGCGGTTATTGATCTAGTGGTTATTGTTCTAGTGGTTACTGATCTAGTGGTTATTGATCTAGTGGTTATTGATCTAGTTAGTCGTTATTAATCTAGTGGTTATTGATCTAGTCATTATTGATCTAGTGGTTATTGATGTAGTAGTTATTTATTTAGTGGTGATTGATCTAGTGGTTATTGGTCTAGTGGTTATTGATCTAGTCAGTCGTTATTGATCTAGTGGTTATTGGTCTAGTGGTTATTGATCTTGTGGTTATTGATCTAGTTGTTATTGATCTAGTTGTTATTGATCTAGTGGTTGTTTATGCAGTAGTTATTTATTTAGTGGTGATTGATCTAGTGGTTATTGGTCTAGTGGTTATTGATCTAGTCAGTCGTTGTTGATCTAGTGGTTATTGATCTAGTAGTTATTTATTTAGAGGTGATTGATCTAGTGGTTATTGGTCTAGTGGTTATTGATCTAGTCAGTCGTTATTGATCTAGTGGTTATTGGTCTAGTGGTTATTGATCTAGTTTGTTGTTATTGATCTAGTGGTTATTGTTCTAGTGGTTATTGATGAAGTGATTATTGATCTAGTGGTTATTGATCAAGTGATTATTGATCTAGTGGTTATTGATCTAGTTAGTTGTTATTGATCTATTGGTTATTGGTCTAGTGGCTATTGATCTTGTGGTTATTGATCTAGTGGTTATTGATCTAGTGGTTATTGATCTTGTGGTTATTGATCTAGTGGTTATTTGTCTAGTGGTTATTGATTTAGTTAATCGTTATTGATGTAGTGGTTATTGGTCTAGTGGTTATTGGTCTAGTTAGTGATTATTGATCTAGTGGTTATTGATCTAGTTAGTGGTTATTGATCTAGTGGTTGTTGATCTAGTTAGTGGTTATTGATCTAGTGATTATTGATCTAGTGCTTATTGATGTAGTGGTTATTGATCTATTGCTTAATGATCTCGTTAGTCGTTATTGATCTAGTGGTCATTGATTTAGTTAATCGTTACTGATGTAGTGGTTATTGGTCTAGTGGTTATTGGTCTAGTTAGTGGTTGTTGATCTAGTGGTTGTTGATCTAATTAGTGGTTATTGATCTAGTGCTTATTGATCTAGTGCTTATTGATGTAGTGGTTATTGATCTATTGCTTAATGATCTCGTTAGTCGTTATTGATCTAGTGGTTATTGATCTAGTGCTTATTGATCTAGTGCTTATTGATGTAGTGGTTATTGATCTATTGCTTAATGATCTCGTTAGTCGTTATTGATCTAGTGGTTATTGGTCTAGTGATTATTGATCTAGTTAGTCGTTATTGATCTAGTAAGTGGTTATTGAACTAGTGGTTATTGATCTAGTGATTATTGATCTAGTTTGTCATTATTGATCTAGTGGTTATTGATCTAGTTTGTCGTTATTGATCTAGTGGTTGATGTAGTGGTTATTGATCTAGTGAATATTGATCTAGTTAGTGGTTATTGATCTAGTGCTTATTGATCTAGTGGTTATTGATTTACATATTTAACCTTCATGATACAGTATATACATTGCAAAATTGTGACTCTTGTTTGATCCCGCTGATGAAGAAGCCAGACGTGGAGATCCTGAGCTGGCGTGGTCACATGTGGTCTGTGGGTTGAGACGCCAGTTGGACGTACTGCCAAGTTCTCTAAAAACAACACTGGAGGAGGTTTATGGTAGAGAAATGAACATTTAATTATCCAGCAAAAGCTCTGGAGGACATTCCTGCAGTCAGCATGCCAATTGCACGCTCCCTCAAAACTTGAGACATCTATGGCATTGTGTTGTGTGACAAAACGACACCTTTTAAAGTGGCCTTTTATTGCCCCAAGCACAAGGTGCACCTGTGTAAGGAGCATGCTGTTTAATTCAAATTCTTGATATGACACACCTGTCAAGTGGATGGATTAACTTGGCAAAGGAGAAATGCTCTTTAACAGGGATGTAAATAAATTTAGTGCCCAGCTCATGGAACACTTTACAATGTTTCATTTATATTTTCATTCAGTATAGATAGACAGTGTGTACAGACAGCTGCAACACTGTCATTTATCACACAACTAATGGAATTGAGTATCAAGGAGTCATTCCTTTTGAGAGAGAATCTTTCCGTCAACAGTCCTTGACAGAGAGAGAAGCAGACAGACTGAAGCCAGACAGGCAGCCATGCAGGCAGCCAGCCAAGCAGGCAGGCAGGTAGCCAGGAAGACAGACAGCCATGCAGGCAGGCAGCCAGGCTGGCAGATAGGCAGGGTGGCAGGTAGCCAGGCAGCCAAGCAGGCAGGCAGGCAGGCAGGTAGCCAGGCAGCCAAGCAGGAAGGCAGGCAGCCAGGCAGCGCCAGCTGGTGAATAGCAAGTAAGTGCTTGAGATAAGCATTTAGAGGCAACTTATTAAAGTCTTGTGGTGCCATTCAGAAGGAGATGGGCTGAGGAACACTTTCAATCAGAACCTTTTTTTGTTTTTTCTAAAGTACGAGGAGATTGTTGAAAGCGCTCTACTGAGTAATGGAATAGAGGCCAAGTACACACACACGCATTCTGTGTCTGTGTGTTTCTGGGTGTGTGTTTCTGTGTCTTTCTGTGTGTGTGTGTGTGTGTGTGTGTGTGTGTGTGTGTGTGTGTGTGCGTGTGTGCGTGTGTGTCTGTGTGTGTATGTTTCTGTGTGTGTGTGTGTGCGTGTGTGTGTCTGTGTCTGTACGTTTCTGTGTTTCTGTGTTTCTGTGTGTGTCTGTGTGTGTGTTTCTGTTTGTGCGTGTGTGTTTGTGTGTGTGTGTTTCTGTGTGTGTGTGTGTGTGTGCGTGTGTGTGCGTGTGCGTGTGTGTATGTGTTCATGCTCTCAATAAGATGAGAAGTGTGGAGCTGAGCGCAGCACGGATCACGCCTCCACACCATACCAACATCAAACTCCTACACCACAGTGTCAGTTTACATGTACATCTAATAGAAAGACCTGATCCTTTTCTAGCTGTGGAAACTCAGTAAACAAAACACTTTCTAGTATTCACCACATCACTAAAACCAGTTCTGCATTCTGGTTACAGTAACTGCCTGAATCAGAATAAAAAAAAACAGGCCTTTAATTTTCTGATATTACAGGAAATTATGTCTGGTCGCGGTAAACCTGAGTAATTTTGCAACTGTGGAAACACAACTCTCCACTCTGTACTCTAAACTCTCACGTTCCACTCTCAGTCTCCGCTCACTCTCCACCGTCACTCTCCACGGTCACTCTCCACTGTCACTCTCCACGGTCAATCTCCACGGTCACTCTCCACTCTCACTCTCCACGGTCACTCTCCACGGTCACTCTCCACGGTCACTCTCCACTCTCCACGGTCACTCTCCACTGTCACTCTCCACGGTCACTCTCCACGGTCACTCTCCATGGTCACTCTCCACGGTCACTCTCCACTGTCACTCTCCACGGTCACTCTCCACGGTCACTCTCCACGGTCACTCTCCACTGTCACTCTCCACGGTCACTCTCCACGGTCACTCTCCACTCTCACTCTCCACGGTCACTCTCCACGGTCACTCTCCACGGTCACTCTCCACGGTCACTCTCCACTCTCACTCTCCACGGTCACTCTCCACTGTCACTCTCCACAGTCACTCTCCACGGTCACTCTCCACGGTCACTCTCCACGGTCACTCTCCACGGTCACTCTCCACTGTCACTCTCCACTGTCACTCTCCACTCCCAATCTCCACTCTCAATTTCCTCTATCACTCTCACCCCATACTCTCCATTCTCCACTCTTCATTCTCCACTCCCCAATCTCACTCTTCCATTCCCTACTCCCCACTCTCCACTATCCACTATCCACCCCCCCTTCCAACCCTCCCCACTCTCACTCTCATTCACCACTCTCCACTCTATGCCTTGTTTGGTCAGGTGCACATCGCCTCTCTCGCTTTTCATCTCCTTTCTCTCCTCTCACGTCTCCTTTCCCCCCCTCTCCTGTCTCCTCTTTCTGAAGTGCTTAAGTAGCACAGTCATTAGACCCTCTCTCCTCACCTGTCCGTCACCTGTCCTCACCTCTCCTCACCCGTCCTCACCTGTCCTCCATACCTCCTTTCAAACTTCTCCAGCCTTACGGGTAAGTTCTCTCCTGGAGGAGCTGTGATTTGATCTCCAAAATAAATGAGTGCAGTGAGATAAAGGAGAAGGACTGTCGTAGTGAGAGGAGGAGAGGGCCTCACATCCTGAGAGAGATAAGCAGGAGGAGAGGGAGTGTGTGTGTGTGTGTGTGTGTGTGTGTGTGTGTGTTTCTGTGTGTTTCTGTGTTTCTGTGTGTGTCTTTCTGTGTGTGTGTGTTTCTGGGTGTGTGTGTTTCTGTGTATTTCTGTGTATGTGTGTGTGTGTGTGTGTTTCTGTGTTTCTCTGTGTGTGTGTGTGTGTGTGTGTGTGTGTGTGTGTGTGTGTGTGTGTGTGTGTGTGTGTGTGTGTGTGTGTGTGTGTGTGTGTGTTTCTGTGTGTGTTTCTGTGTGTGTGTGTGTGTGTGTGTGTGTGTGTGTGTGTGTGTGTGTGTAAATATATGTGTGTGTCAAATAAAATACAATTGTATAAGTCACATGCACCGAATACAACAGTGAAATGCTTACTTAAGAGGCCCTAACTAACAGTACAGTTTAAAACAAATAGAGATAGGAATAAGAGATGAAAGTCACAAGTCATTAAAGATCAGCAGTTAAAAATGTTAAATATATACAGGGGGGTGCCGGTACAGAGTCAATGTGCGGGGGCACCGGTTAGTTGAGATAATATGTACATGTAGGCAGAGATGTTCAAGTGAACTATGCATAGATGACAACAGAGAGTGGCAGTAGTGTGGAGGGGGAGCAATGCAAATAGTCTGGGTAGCCATTTGATTAGATGTTCAGGAGTCTCATGGCTTGGGGGTAGAAGCTGTTTAGAAGCCTTTTGGACCTAGACTTGGTGCTCCGGTACCTCTTGCCGTGCAGTAGCAGAGAGAGCAGTCTCTGACTAGGGTGGCTGGAGTCTTTGACAATGTTTTAGGTCTTCCTCTGACACTGCCTGGTATAGAGGTCCTGGATGGCTGGAAGCTTGGCCCCGGTGATGTACTGGGCCGTTCGCACAACCCTCTTTAGTGACTTGTGGTCGGAAGCCGAGCAGTTACCATACCAGGCGGTGATGCCATCGGTCATGATGTGCTCTCGATGGTGCAGTTTTTGAGAATCTGAGGACCCATGCCAAATCTTTTCAATCTCCTGAGGGGGGAATAGGTTTTGTCATGCCCGCTTCATGACTGTCTTGGTGTGCTTGGTGTTGTGGACACCAAGGAACTTGAAGCTCTCTACCTGCACCACTGCAGCCCCGTCGATGAGAATGGGGGCATGCTCGGTCCTCTTTTTACCTGTAGTCCACAATCATCTCCTTTGTCTTGATCACGTTGAGGGAGAGGTTGTTGTCCTGGCACTACACAGCCAGGTCTTCTGCCTCCTCCCTCCTCCCTGTCTCACTGTTGTTGGTGATCAGGCCACCCACTTTTGTGTCATCAGCAAATTGATGTTGTTGGAGGCATGCGCTGCCATGCAATCATGAGTGAACAGGGGGTACAGGAGGGGGCTGAGCACACACCCCTGAGGGGCCCCCGTGTTGAGGATCAGTTTGGTGGATGTGTTATTATCTATCCTTACAACCTGGGGGCGGCCAGTCAGGAAGTCCAGGATCCAGTTGCAGAGGGAGGTGTTTAGTCCCAGGGTTCTTATCTTTTTGATGAGCTTTGAGGGCACTATGGTGATGAACGCTGAGCTGTAGTCAAGGAACAGCATTCTCACATAGATGTTCCTTTGTCCAGGTGGGAAAGGGCAGTGTAGAGTGCGATTGAGATTGCATCATCTGTGGATCTGTTGGGGCGGTATGCAAATTGGAGTGAGTAATATGGTGTTGATGTGAGCCATGACCAGCCTTTCAAAGCACATCATGGCTATAGATCGTTAGTCATTTAGGCAGGTTCCCCTTCACGCAGATCACGGGGATTGGGACCTGTTCCCGAGGGAGCCATATATCCTCCGCCTCGGGCTCATCAGTGTCATGAAAGAAGAAAAAGGGTTCTGCTAGTCCCTAATGAGTAATCGCAGTCCTGATGTCTAGAAGTTATTTTCGGTCATAAGAGACGGTACCGGCAACATTATGTACAAAATGAGTAAAAAAAATAAGTTACAAACAACGCGGATAAACAAACAAAAATACACAATAAAACGTCTGCCTTCTGCCTTCTGCTCCGGCGCCATCTTGTGCGTGTGTGTGTGTGTGTGTGTGTTTCTCTTTTCTTTCAAAAACAAGGATATTTCTAAGTGACCCCAAACTTTTGAATGGAAGTGTGTATATATATATACATATAGTACCAGTCAAAAGTTTGGGCGCTCAATGGTTTTTCTTTATTTTTATTATTTTCTACATTGTAGAATAAGAGTGAAGACATCAAAACTGTGAAATAACACATATGGAATCACATATGGAATCACATATAGAATCACATATGGAATCACATATAGAATCACATATGGAATCACATATGGAATCACATATAGAATCACATATGGAATCACATATGGAATCACATATAAAATCACATATGGAATCACATATGGAATCACATATGGAATCACACATGGAATCACATATGGAATCACATATGGAATTCTGTTCATCTATGCCGGGGAATTCTGTTCAGAATTCTGTTCATCTATGCCGGGGTACGTGATTGGCAGCTGCCATGGTAGCGGCACTGAAGGCATCTCTTCTGAATTCTTTTTTTTTTGAGTCCATCCTCTTAGAATGGCAAGCTCTCTGGATTCAATTCCTATTGGTTCCACAGGGTGTCAGCAGTCTAAGTTCAAGGTTTCAGGCTTGTAACTTCAAAAAGGAATAAGAAATATCAGTTTTAGTACAGGGACACAGTCTTAATGTTTGCGCACCATGAAGACCTGCTAAAATCAGTTTCCTATTTAACATACTACTTTCCGTAAGATATATTAGTGTTTGATTACATCTTAGGGTATCTGAGGAGTAAATAGAAACATGTTTTGACTTGTTGAAACAAAGGGGTAGAGATTTGGATTCCTTTCTCTACATGTTGAACGAGTGGATTACTCAAATCGATGGCGCCAACTAAACTCACTTTTTGGGATATAAAAAATTATTTTATCTAACAAAACAACACTCAATGTTTTAGCTGGGACCCTTTGGATGACAAATCAGAGGAATATCTTCAAAAAGTAAGTGAATAAACTGTAAATCGCTTTTTCTAAATATATTAAACCTGTGCCGGTGGAAAAATATTTTGATGTGGGGCGAAGTCCTCAAACAATCACATGGCAGGTTTTCACTGTAATAGCTACTGTAAATCGGACAGTGCAGTTAGATAAACAAGAATTTAATCTTTCAGCGATATAAGACACTTTTATATGTACCTAAATGTTTAATTTCCATTATTTTAGGATTATTTATTTGAATTGCACGCCCTCCGCTAGCGGGACACCCATCCCAAAAAGGATATTAAAACCTGTTGCGACTCTAGGGGCAGTATTTTCATTTTTGGAAAAAAAACGTTCCCGTTTTAAACGGGATATTTTGTCAAGACAAGATGCTAGAATATGCATATAATTGAGAGCTTTGGATAGAAAACACTCTAACGTTTCCAAAACTGTAAAGATATTGTCTGTGAGTATAACAGAACTGATGTTGCAGGCAAAAGCCTGAGAAAAATCCAATCCGGAAGTGCCCCATATTTTGAAAGTGCTGCGTTCCAATGAGTCCCTATTGAGCTGTGAATGTCCTATCAACGAGCTTACGCTTTCTACGTATTCCCCAAGGTGTCTACAGCATTGTGACGTAGTTTTACGCATTTCTGTTGAAGAATAGCCGTAGGTGGCTACATTGCGTAAGTGGTCACATGATGGGTGACTCTCGCGTAAAATACAGAGGTAGCCATTACTCCAATCGGTCCTACTGAAAAACTAATTGTCCCGGTGGATATATTATTGAATAGATATTAGAAAAACAACTTGAGTATTGATTCTAAACAACGTTTGCCATGTTTCTGTCGATATTATGGAGCTAATTTGGAATATTTTTCGCCGTTGTCGTGACCTCAATATCCCGGCGATTTCTCAGCCAAACGTGAAGAACAAACGGAGCTACAGTGCCTTGCGAAAGTATTCGGCCCCCTTGAACTTTGTGACCTTTTGCCACATTTCAGGCTTCAAACATAAAGATATAAAACTGTATTTTTTGTGAAGAATCAACAACAAGTGGGACACAATTATGAAGTGGAACGACATTTATTGGATATTTCAAACTTTTTTAACAAATCAAAAACTGAAAAATTGGGCGTGCAAAATTATTCAGCCCCCTTAAGTTAATACTTTGTAGCGCCACCTTTTGCTGCGATTACAGCTGTAAGTCGCTTGGGGTATGTCTCTATCAGTTTTGCACATCGAGAGACTGAAACGTTTTCCCATTCCTCCTTGCAAAACAGCTCGAGCTCAGTGAGGTTGGATGGTGAGCATTTGTGAACAGCAGTTTTCAGTTCTTTCCACAGTTCTTTCCACAGATTCTCGATTGGATTCAGGTCTGGACTTTGACTTGGCCATTCTAACACCTGGATATGTTTATTTTTGAACCATTCCATTGTAGATTTTGCTTTATGTTTTGGATCATTGTCTTGTTGGAAGACAAATCTCCGTCCCAGTCTCAGGTCTTTTGCAGACTCCATCAGGTTTTCTTCCAGAATGGTCCTGTATTTGGCTCCATCCATCTTCCCATCAATTTTAACCATCTTCCCTGTCCCTGCTGAAGAAAAGCAGGCCCAAACCATGATACTGCCACCACCATGTTTGACAGTGGGGATGGTGTGTTCAGCTGTGTTGCTTTTACGCCAAACATAACATTTTGCATTGTTGACAAAAAGTTCCATTTTGGTTTCATCTGACCAGAGCACCTTCTTCCACATGTTTGGTGTGTCTCCCAGGTGGCTTGTGGCAAACTTTAAATGACACTTTTTATGGATATCTTTAAGAAATGGCTTTCTTCTTGCCACTCTTCCATAAAGGCCAGATTTGTGCAATATACGACTGATTGTTGTCCTATGGACAGAGTCTCCCACCTCAGCTGTAGATCTCTGCAGTTCATCCAGAGTGATCATGGGCCTCTTAGCTGCATGTCTGATCAGTCTTCTCCTTGTATGAGCTGAAAGTTTAGAGGGACGGCCAGGTCTTGGTAGATTTGCAGTGGTCTGATACTCCTTCCATTTCAATATTATCGCTTGCGCAGTGCTCCTTGGGATGTTTAAAGCTTGGGAAATCTTTTTGTATCCAAATCCGGCTTTAAACTTCTTCACAACAGTATCTCGGACCTGCCTGGTGTGTTCCTTGTTCTTCATGATGCTCTCTGCGCTTTTAACGGACCTCTGAGACTATCACAGTGCAGGTGCATTTATACGGAGACTTGATTACACACAGGTGGATTGTATTTATCATCATTAGTCATTTAGGTCAACATTGGATCATTCAGAGATCCTCGCTGAACTTCTGGAGAGAGTTTGCTGCACTGAAAGTAAAAGGGGCTGAATAATTTTGCACGCCCAATTTTTCAGTTTTCGATTTGTTAAAAAAGTTTGAAATATCCAATAAATGTCGTTCCACTTCATGATTGTGTCCCACTTGTTGTTGATTCTTCACAAAAAAAATACAGTTTTATATCTATATGTTTGAAGCCTGAAATGTGGCAAAAGGTCGCAAAGTTCAAGGGGGCCGAATACTTTCGCAAGGCACTGTATTTCGCCCTACAAAAATAATATAATGGGAAAAAATGAATTTTGGCTATCTACCTGGGAGTCTCGTGAGTGAAAACATTTGAAGTTCATCAAAGGTAAACGGTTTAATTTGATTGCTTTTCTGATTTTCGTGACAAGGTTGCCTGCTGCTAGCAAGGCATAATGCCTAGGCTATCGATAAACTTACACAAATGCTTGTATAGCTTTGGCTGTAAAGAATATTTTGAAAATCTGAGATGACAGGGTGATTAACAAAAGGCTAAGCTGTGCCTCAATATATTTCATTTGTGATTTTCATGAGTAGGAATATTTTCTAGGGATATTTATGTCCGTTGCGTTATGCTAATTAGTTTCAGGTGATGATTACGCTCCCGCATGCGGGTTTGGGAGTCACAAATCCAAATATATTTTATATTTCAGATTCTTCAAGCAGCCAACCTTCGCATTGATGACAGCTTTGCACACTCTTGGCATTCTCTCAACCAGCTTCACCTGAAATGCTTTTCAAAAAGTCTTGAAGGAATTCCCACATATGCTGAGCATTTGTTGACTGCTTTTCCTTCACTCTGCGGTCCAACTCATCCCAGACAATATCAATTGGGTTGAGGTCGGGTGATTGTGGAGGTCAAGTCATCTAATGCACAACTCCATCACTCTCCTTCTTGGTCAAATAGCACTTACACAGCCTGGAGGTGTGTTGGGTTGTTGTCCTGTTGAAAAACAAATGATAGTGGACTAAGTGCAAACCAGATGGGATTGAGTATCACTGCAGAATGCTGTGGTAGCCATGCTGGTTAAGTGTGCCTTGAATTCTAAATAAATCACTGACTGTGCCACCAGCAAAGCACCCCCACACATCACACCACCTCCTCCATGCTTCACGGTGGGAACCACACATGCGGAGATCATCCGTTCACCTACTCTGCGTCTCACAAAGACACGACGTTTGTATCCTAAAATCTCAAATGTGGACTCATCAGACCAAATAACATATTTCCACCGGTCTAATGTCCATTGCTCATGTTTCTTGGCCCAAGCAAGTCTCTTCTTATTGGTTTCCTTCAGTAGTGGTTTCTTTGCAGCAATTCAATCATGAAGGCCTGATTCACACAGTCTCCTCTGAACAGTCGATGTTGAGATGTTTCTCTAAATTGAACCCTGTCAAGCATTTATTCGGGCTGCAATTTCTGAGGCTGGTATCTCTAATGAACGTATCCTCTGCAGCAGAGGTAACTCTGGGTTTTCCTTTCCTAGTTTTGATTTAGAATGGACCATTATCATGCACCTGTCTCAACAGGGGCAGAGGGGAAAAATACATGACATCTATGCACTTAAATAGCGAATGGAGGATTCTTTTCGCTTGGTCAATTTTCATGCCAGCCAGATAGGCTATATATATACAGTGCCTTGCGAAAGTATTCGGGCCCCCTTGAACTTTGTGACCTTTTGCCACATTTCAGGCTTCAAACATAAAGATATAAAACTGTATTTTTTGTGAAGAATCAACAACAAGTGGGACACAATTATGAAGTGGAACGACATTTATTGGATATTTCAAACTTTTTTAACAAATCAAAAACTGAAAAATTGGGCGTGCAAAATTATTCAGCCCCCTTAAGTTAATACTTTGTAGCGCCACCTTTTGCTGCGATTACAGCTGTAAGTCGCTTGGGGTATGTCTCTATCAGTTTTGCACATCGAGAGACTGAAACGTTTTCCCATTCCTCCTTGCAAAACAGCTCGAGCTCAGTGAGGTTGGATGGTGAGCATTTGTGAACAGCAGTTTTCAGTTCTTTCCACAGTTCTTTCCACAGATTCTCGATTGGATTCAGGTCTGGACTTTGACTTGGCCATTCTAACACCTGGATATGTTTATTTTTGAACCATTCCATTGTAGATTTTGCTTTATGTTTTGGATCATTGTCTTGTTGGAAGACAAATCTCCGTCCCAGTCTCAGGTCTTTTGCAGACTCCATCAGGTTTTCTTCCAGAATGGTCCTGTATTTGGCTCCATCCATCTTCCCATCAATTTTAACCATCTTCCCTGTCCCTGCTGAAGAAAAGCAGGCCCAAACCATGATACTGCCACCACCATGTTTGACAGTGGGGATGGTGTGTTCAGCTGTGTTGCTTTTACGCCAAACATAACATTTTGCATTGTTGACAAAAAGTTCCATTTTGGTTTCATCTGACCAGAGCACCTTCTTCCACATGTTTGGTGTGTCTCCCAGGTGGCTTGTGGCAAACTTTAAATGACACTTTTTATGGATATCTTTAAGAAATGGCTTTCTTCTTGCCACTCTTCCATAAAGGCCAGATTTGTGCAATATACGACTGATTGTTGTCCTATGGACAGAGTCTCCCACCTCAGCTGTAGATCTCTGCAGTTCATCCAGAGTGATCATGGGCCTCTTAGCTGCATGTCTGATCAGTCTTCTCCTTGTATGAGCTGAAAGTTTAGAGGGACGGCCAGGTCTTGGTAGATTTGCAGTGGTCTGATACTCCTTCCATTTCAATATTATCGCTTGCACAGTGCTCCTTGGGATGTTTAAAGCTTGGGAAATCTTTTTGTATCCAAATCCGGCTTTAAACTTCTTCACAACAGTATCTCGGACCTGCCTGGTGTGTTCCTTGTTCTTCATGATGCTCTCTGCGCTTTTAACGGACCTCTGAGACTATCACAGTGCAGGTGCATTTATACGGAGACTTGATTACACACAGGTGGATTGTATTTATCATCATTAGTCATTTAGGTCAACATTGGATCATTCAGAGATCCTCGCTGAACTTCTGGAGAGAGTTTGCTGCACTGAAAGTAA
Source organism: Oncorhynchus mykiss (assembly GCF_057628025.1). Classification (NCBI taxonomy): domain Eukaryota; kingdom Metazoa; phylum Chordata; class Actinopteri; order Salmoniformes; family Salmonidae; genus Oncorhynchus; species Oncorhynchus mykiss. The sequence goes on from NC_143029.1 coordinate 6,746,061, forward strand.
AAGGGGCTGAATAATTTTGCACGCCCAATTTTTCAGTTTTCGATTTGTTAAAAAAGTTTGAAATATCCAATAAATGTCGTTCCACTTCATGATTGTGTCCCACTTGTTGTTGATTCTTCACAAAAAAAATACAGTTTTATATCTTTATGTTTGAAGCCTGAAATGTGGCAAAAGGTCGCAAAGTTCAAGGGGGCCGAATACTTTCGCAAGGCACTGTATATACCTGTTGTACATATAAGCAATGTGCTTAATATTGGGAAAGTAGATAAATGAATATAGCCTATAGTAATGTAGCACAACATGAGCTCATGGGCTCTCATGAAGTGTTTAATTAGACTTTTGATTAGATTTGCATTGATGTCAGAGTGATTAGAGGGACAGTAGAGTGCTGAGTACCAGGCAGTTAAGCACGTTTGGTCGGCTACTAATGACCATCGGCAGCATCAGAGTTTGCAGAAGCCTAATTACCGTGACTAAACGGTCATGTGGAACTTGACTGTCTACATGACAGGTGACCACGGGTGTGGTGGTAATATGGTCACAATAACAACCCTAAATGTAATCTTTAATTTAGCCAATCAGAATTAATGAATTAGAATGAATTAGAGTCGTTTCTGTATCCTAAACCTTAACCATTAACACTGTGAGTGTTGGAATTCCATAACTACTGGAATGGCTGTCATGGGCAATAGATTAAAACGTTTTATTCTTCAGGATTGTTGGTTCCCCTGCGGGACGGTTGAGCTAACATAACCTAATGCGATTTGCATGAGGTTTTAAGTAACAAGAACATTTCCCAGGACATAGGCATATCTGATATGGGCAGAACGTTTAAATTCTTGTTAATCTAACTGCACTGTCCAATTTACAGTAGATATTACAGTGAAAGAATACCATTCTATTGTTTGAGGAGACTGCACAGTTTTGAACATGAAAAGTTATTAATTAACAAATTAGGCAAATTTGGGCAGTCTTGATACAACATTTTGAACAGAAATCTAATGGTTCATTGGATCAGTCTAAAACGTTGCACATACACTGCTGGCCAATACCTAAATTGCACTTGGACTGTAATAGTACATGATGGCCTTTCTCTTTCATTTCAAAGATGATGGTACAAAACAAAAACAAAAAAAACATTATTTGTATTATCTTTTACCAGATGTAATGTGTTATATTCTCCTACATTCCTTTCACATTTCCACAAACTTCAAAGTGTTTCCTTTCAAATGGTACCAAGAATATGCATATCCTTGCTTCAGGGCCTGAGCTACAGGCAGTTAGATTGTCATTTTGGGTGAAAATTTAAAAAAAAAGGAGCAGATCCTTAAGAGGTTTTGAATTACTCTGCCATTTTTAAAGTAATGTCCCCCTCATCTTTGACTGTTTCTAAAGGAGTCTATACAAAACAATGCCATTGTTAGAATCATAATAAAGCGGTGGAACCATAGTTAAGAACAGAACTAGAGATGTGACCCGTTTTGGAGGGCATGTCATATTCTGGAATGGTTTTCCCCAGTTTCCCCTCCTTCTCCGATAGTTGAATGTGCCGTGCCCAATTGATAATCACCCGATAATTACTTCGAAACTGAACCTAAACTATACCCAAACTGAACCTAAACTATACCCAAACTGAACCTAAACTGAACCCAAACTGAACCTAAACTATACCCAAACTAATTTCACACATATAACAACAGATTAAATATATGAAGCATAGTATAACGGGGTGAAAGGGGGAGAATGGGTGAGTTGATGAGCAAGGAAGCTAAAAGAACAGGATGGGTGAGTTAATGAGCGGGGAAGCTAATAGAACAGGATGGGTGAGTTAATGAGCGGGGAAGCTAATAGAACAGGATGGGTGAGTTAATGAGCGGGGAAGCTAATAGAACAGGATGAGTGAGTTAATGAGCGGGGAAGCTAAAAGAACAGGATGGGTGAGTTAATGAGCGGGGAAGCTAAAAGAACAGGATGGGTGAGTTAATGAGCGGGGACGCTAATAGAACAGGATGAGTGAGTTAATGAGCGGGGAAGCTAAAAGAACAGGATGGGTGAGTTAATGAGCGGGGAAGCTAAAAGAACAGGATGGGTGAGTTAATGAGCGGGGAAGCTAATAGAACAAGATGGGTGAGTTAATGAGCAGGGAAGCTAAAAGAACAGGCTGGCCATTCTATTGTAATTGATCCATTATATGTATAATCTCTAAATGGTATGTTCCCTATATCAGTCCACTGAATCCAAGCAGTTTAATTAGTCTACTCTGGTCTACTTGGAGAAGCCGTGAGGTTGTGCATAATTTACAATGACAAGACCAAGACGAATGGATATACATGCTTCATTAGTGTTGCTACAAGATCTGAATTAAAATGACTCAGAAGCCGGAAATGAATCATGACATCTCTGATGTTTATTTTTCTGATTCTTAATTCTGAATGATTTTCAATATTCGTTAAAGGACTCGTATCGGGCAGCGAGTGTTTAATAATGTTTTGGATCAGATGGCACAGGCACGAGGTGAAAGGAGGAACTCGCTGCTGGCCTGTTGATGTGTTCTACAACATGCTTGACTTGGCTGTAATCAACGCACACGTGTTGTTCAAGCAGCGCATCAACAACGAATCAAATCAAACTTTATTTGTCACATGCATCGAATACAGCAGGTGTAGACCTTACTGTGAAATGCTTACTTACAAGCCCTTAACTTCATATGGCTGCAGGGGCAGTATTGAGTAGCTTGGAAGAAATGGTGCCCATTGTAAACGGCCAGCTCCTCAGTCTCAGGTATTGGATAGAAAACACTCTAAAGTTTCCAAAACTGTCAAAATATTGTCTGTGAGTATAACATAGCTGATATTGCAGGCGAAACCCTGAGGAAAATCAAAACAGGAAGTGCCTTCTATTTTGAAAACTCCATGTTCCATAGCCTCCCTTTGCTGGATTTAAAGGGATATGAACCAGATTCCTTTTACAATTGCTTCCTCAAGGTGTAGTTTCAGGCTTTTATTTTGAAAAATGAGCCAGAACGATAACATTGCATCAAGTGGTCACATGAGTTTTGCTCGCACAACAGACTTTGGATAGGCATTGCTTTTCCCTTTCCTACTGTGAAAGACGTTTGCGGTTGATATATTATCGATTATATATTTTAAAAACAACCTGAGGATTGATTATAAACAACATTTGACATGTTTCTGTGGACATTATGGAAACTATTTGGAATTTTTGTCTGCGTTGTCGTGACCCCTCTTTCCTGTGGATTTCTGAAAATAACGCGACAAACAAAGGGAGGTATTTTGGATATAAAAATTATCTTTATGGAACAAAAGGAACATTTGTTGTGTAACTGGGAGTCTCGTGAGTGAAAACATCCGAAGATCATCAAAGGTAAACGATTAATTTGATTGCTTTTCTGATTTTTGTGACCAAGCTTCCGGATGCTAAATGTACTTAACGTTTTGTCGTGCAATCGATAAACTTACACAAACGCTTGGATTGCTTTCGCTGTTTCGTGCTCTCTTCACAAACATCTTGGTGTGTTTGGATCATGATAGTTCGTTGGTGATGTTGAACTTGAAACTCTCGACCTGCTCCGCTACAGCCTCGTCGATGTTAATGGCCTTTTTGTCCCTCCTTTTCTTGTTTTCCACGATCGTCTCCTTTGTCTTGATCATATTGAGGGAGAGGTTGTTGTCCACACTGCCAGGTCTCTCTCTGACACCATGAGCAGGGGAGACTTCATCATGAGTCTGGCACACGGGCTACGTGAGAAACCTACGTGAGAAACCTACTGTATGATGGCCAAGGCAGCAGCAAAGATTCCACACGAGCAATTGCGTACACCAAAATTGTACACGGGTCCCGGGGGAGGAGAAAATGCAAGGTGGGTAGATGCACTCGGAACAGAACCCGTTTCAGCTGCTTCTGTGGGAAGTGTTGAAGTGAAGAAGATTTGTGGTGACTGTTAGGACAAGAGACAACAACTAAATGAGATCAAACTGTTGGTGAAGATGCAGGCCATACTGTAAGTATGAGAGAGGCCACAAATAATGTCTCCAACAACGGACAATAATGGACATATGGGCACGTACAGTGCATTTGGAGGGTACTCAGAGGCCTTTACTTTTTCAATGTTTTGTTACGTTACAGCCTTATTCTAAAATTGATTAAATTGTCCCCACCCCCATCTATCTACACACAATACCCCATAATGACAAAGTAAAAACAGGTTTTTAGAAATATTTGAAAATATAAAAGAAAAAAGAAAAATTCAATATCACATATACGTAAGTATTCAGACCCTTTACTCAATACTTTGTTGAAGCATCCTTGGCAGCGATTACAGCCGTGAGCCTTCTTGGGTATGACGCTACAAACTTGGCACACCTGTATTTGGGGAGTTTCTCTCATTCTTCTCTGCAGATCGTGTCAAGCTCTGTCAGGTTTGATGGAAAGTGTTGCTGTAAAGCTATTTTCAGGTCTCTCCAGAGATGTTTTGGCTGGGCCACTCAAGGACATTCAGAGACTTGTCCCGAAGCCACTCCTATGTTGTCTTGGCTGTGTGCTTAGGGTCGTTATCCTGTTGGAAGGTGAAACTTCACCCCAGTCTGAGGTCCTATGCGCTCTGGAGCAGTTTTTCATCAAGGGCCTCTCTGTATTTTGCTCTGTTCATCTTTCCCTCGATCCTGACTAGTCTCCAAGTCCCTGCTGTTGAAAAACATCACCACAGCATGATGCTGCCAGCACCATGAGTTTGTTGTCATGGTGCCAGACATGACGCTTGGCTTTCAGGCCAAAGAGTTCAATCTTTGTTTCATCAGACCAGCAATTCTTGTTTCTCATGGTCTGAGAGTCCTTTAGGTGCCTTTTGGCAAACTCCAAACAGGCTGTCATGTGCATTCTACTGAGGAGTATCTTCTGTCTGGCCACTCTAACATAGGATGCTCTAAAGCCTAGTTGGTGAAGTGCAGCAGAGATGGTTGTCCTTCTGGAAGGTTCTCCCATCTCCACAGAGGAACTCCGGAGCTCTGTCAGAGTGACCATCGGGTTCTTGTTCACCTCCCTGACCAAGGCCCTTCTCCCCTGATTGCACAGTTTGTCTGGGCGGGCCAGCTCTAGGAAGAGTCTTGATGGTTCCACACTTCTTCCATTTAATAATTATGGAGGCTAATGTGTTCTTGAGGACCTTCAATGTGGTTTGGGGCAAAAGCTTTGCTGGATGGTTTGCCTCAAAGCTGCAGACATTTTTTGGTACCCTTCCCCAGAACTGTGCCATGACACAATCTTGTCTCTGAGCTCTACAGACAATTCCTTCAATCTCATAGTTTATTATTTGCTCTGACATGCACTGTCAACTGTGGGACCTTATATAGACAGGTAGTGCCTTTCCAAATCATGTCCAATCAAGTTGTGGAAACATCTCAAGGATGATCGAAGTGAACAGGATGCACCCGAGCTCAATTTTCGAGTCACATAGCAAAGGTTCTGAATACTTATGTAAATAAGGTTTTTCTGTCATTTTATTTGTAATACATTTGCAAAAAAAAAATCTGTTTTTGTTTTGACATTATTGGGTATTATGTGTATATGAATGAGAAAAACAAATTAATTAATACATTTTAGAATAAGGCAAATTGTGGAAAAAGGGAAGGGGTCTACTGATGTTTTATACTGATGTTTAGGCTAAACAGTAACGTAACATCCCAAACGCATTGTCATGACGTGGCCTTTTCTGGGTATAGATTATGGCTACCCCCTCTCTCCTACACCCAGGTTCTGTTATCTCACGTCGTACATTCCTGGCCGAGACTTTCTCCTACACCCAGGTTCTATTATCTCAGGTCGTACATTCCTGGCCGAGACTTTCTCCTACACCCAGGTTCTGTTATCTCAGGTCGTACATTCCTGGAGGAGACTCTCTTCTACACCCAGGTTCTGTTATCTCAGGTCGTACATTCCTGTCCGAGACTCTCTCCTACACCCAGGTTCTGTTATCTCAGGTCGTACATTCCTGTCCGAGACTCTCTCTTACACCCAGGTTCTGTTATCTCAGGTCGTACATTCCTGTCCGAGACTCTCTCCTACACCCAGGTTCTGTTATCTCAGGTCGTACATTCCTGGCCGAGACTCTCTCCTACACCCAGGTTCTGTTATCTCAGGTCGTACATTCCTGGCCGAGACTTTCTCCTACACCCAGGTTCTGTTATCTCAGGTCGTACATTCCTGGCCGAGACTTTCTCCTACACCCAGGTTCTGTTATCTCAGGTCGTACATTCCTGGAGGAGACTCTCTTCTACACCCAGGTTCTGTTATCTCAGGTCGTACATTCCTGTCCGAGACTCTCTCCTACACCCAGGTTCTGTTATCTCAGGTCGTACATTCCTGGCCGAGACTCTCTCCCCCTGGCCATGCAGAGAGAGAGAGAGAGACAGAGAGAACGAAGGATTTCACTTGGCGAACTCCTAAATCCACAAAATGGGAATATGAAATGAAATGTCCACTTGTGAGAAGGTGGGAGTGGTCCGCGGAAGCTTAAGGGACGGGTATGACGAGTGTGTTTCATTTGGTGACCTCAGAGAGGACAGGAATCACACATAACTATATCTCTGAATGTGTACATTTCTCAATTATGAGGTTTGCATTTTATATTCGTGAAATTATGTAATGTGATGTTAAACCTTTAATGTGAGAGCATTGCAGTTCCTTTATAGTTTAACTAAGTCATTGGCCACGCACCCGTGAGCACAGACATATTCAGGCGTCACAGACCCACCTTTTCTACTTTTACGAATAAAACCCCCTCCTGAGGAAATCCTCTTCAGACCCCACGCATACCTCTGTGTCAGCTGAGGTGGCACAGGTTTGAGTACCAAGACTGAGCAAACCCACAGCGTGAGCTGTGATTGCGAATAGTTATTGAATTCCTGACCATACCACATGGAGAATTGGCTACACGGCTGGAAAAGGTTCAACTCTGATATTATCGATCCCTACAGAATAAGAGCAAATCTTAGATACTAATTACTAGTCTGCAGCTAGAAATTATGTGAACCTCAGATGCTATTACTGACAACCACCGAAACATCTATACTATGAGAGCATTGCTGAATGGTACTCTGAAGTATTCATTCTAACCACAGAAAGACTGATTTTCAGGGAAGCAGAGAGAGAGATAATGATGAACTGGCTCTCTAACAGAAGTACTGACGACTCCAACAGAGATCACGACACACTGGGCGTGAATATATATATTGATTGCAATTATTCCCGAATGAGTGAGTGTTCATGTGCAAAGGATTAGCATTTCAATTAATATAATTATAGTAGTACTGTGTGTAGAGATCCCTCTGGTCTTTCCCGCTCAGTCCACACCCCCTTCCCAGTCCACACCCCCTTCCCAGTCCACACCCCCTTCCCAGTCCACACCCACTTCCCAGTCCACACCCACTTCCCAGTCCACACCCACTTCCCAGTCCACACCCCCTTTCCAGTCCACACCCCCTTCCCAGTCCACACCCCCTTCCCAGTCCACACCCCCTTCCCAGTCCACACTCCTTTCGCAGTCCACACCGCCTTCCCAGTCCACACCCCTTTCCCAGTCCACACCCACTTCCCAGTCCACACCCCCTTCCCAGTCCACACCCCTTTCGCAGTCCACACCCCTTTCGCAGTCCACACCCCCTTCCCAATCCACACCCCCTTCCCAGTCCACACCCCCTTCCCAGTCCACACCCACTTCCCTTTGTCCACCAAGCCGTCATATCGGTTTAGCCCACTAGGGAATCTTCCCTATCATTTGTTAGATACAGATCTACAGTTGTTTGTTTATGCGTTTCTGTGATTTATTAATTAGTTAGTTAGTAAATAAATGACTAAGCCAATTGACGTATGGATGATTCATAGTGAAGACTGGGTTTGTGCACATAACCAACGTTTGGAATGAGACTGACGTGAGGTAAATAATAATTCATTAATTAGAAGACTAATTGATCAGATATTAAACTATCTGAAGAGTTATATAAGGAAAATTATAACTTTGTAATCTGAATATTTTCCTTGGTGCTCCTGACTTCCTAGTTAATTACATTTACATGATTAGTTTAATCACGTAATAATAATAATTACAGAGAATTGATTTGATAAAATAACAGTCTTCACTTTTAACTACGCCAAAGACACGACAGCAGCGGAATGCGCCGTTCACGTTTGGAGAAAAGTGAAAAAACGTCTAATTCTACAGTGAGACTGAGACCTTCTTTCAGGCAGAGCTCCAGACACCCAAGGTAACCTTTCGCCATGTTGTTTCTGATAAAGGTGTTGTGATTACAACCAATAACTGTGCTTTCTGACACATCCGGGCTACATCTAAACCACAAATGGAACCCTATTTGCTGTATAGTGCGCTACATTTGACCAGGGCGCAGAGGGCTCTACCTAGAGGGCTCTACCCAGAGGGCTCTACCCAGAGGGCTCTACCCAGAGGGCTCTACCCAGAGGGCTCTGTCCAGAGGGCTCTACCCAAGGGCCTCTACCCAGAGGGCTCTGTCCAGAGGGCTCTGTCCAGAGGGCTCTGTCCAGAGGGCTCTACCCAGAAGACTCTACCCAGAGGGCTCTACCCAGAGGGCTCTACCCAGAGGGTTCTGTCCAGAGGGCTCTACCCAGGGGGCTCTATCCAGAGGGCTCTACCCAGAGGGCTCTACCCAAGGGCCTCTACCCAGAGGGCTCTACCCAGAGGGTTCTGTCCAGAGGGCTCTACCCAGGGGGCTCTATCCAGAGGGTTCTGTCCAGAGGGCTCTATCCAGGGGGCTCTATCCAGAGGGCTGTGGTCAAAAGATGTGCACTATGTAAGGAATAGGGTATAGCAGGGTCAAACACATTCACACCCTGTTCACTCCCCTAGCTGCTCCCTGCAAATATCTTCTCTGCACAACTCTCTCTCTCTCTCTCACTCCATATTCCAGAAGGAACAACCAACAGGTGTGTGTGTGTGTGTGTGTGTGTGTGTGTGTGTGTGTGTGTGTGTGTGTGTGTGTGTGTGTGTGTGTGTTTACAGTACATTTGTCAGCGTGGACGAGAGTGTTTTGTCAGACACAAGAGAACAGCAATGAATAGGCAGGTAATTGATTTACACACAGCTAGCACAAAACAACCTTCCCTAATGTAATGGCCTTATTACCTATAAAGAGAGAGTGTGAGAGAGAGAGAGAGAGAGATAGAGAGAGAGAGAGAGAGAGAACAATTATGAATGACTTTGTAACAGCTCCAAACAGTTGTACACAACAAGGAACACTGGTACCCTAATTTATAGAAAGACTCACTGGTACCCTAGTTTATAGAAAGACCCACTAGTATCCTACTTTACAGAAAGACTCACTGGTACACTAATTTATAGAAAGATCCACTGTTACACTAATTTATAGAAAGATCCACTGGTACACTAATTTATAGAAAGACCCACTGGTATCCTAGTTTATAGAAAGACCCACTGGTACCCTAGATTATAGAAAGACCCACTGGTAGCCTAGGAAGTGGGCTTGTTGATATAGCGGAGCCACAATAAATCAGACCACAGGAAGGGAAAGCATTGTTTGATTGGCCTCATCTGTTTAGAGTCTAGACTGTAGAGACAAGAAGGGGTTGATTGTCCTCATCTGTTCAGAGTCTCGACTGTAGAGGAAACAAGAGGTTGATTGCATTGGTTTCCTTTATGGGGAAAGACACATGGGGAAACTTTTTTTAAATCAATACCATAGCCCACAATATCTTGGACAATAGCCTACAATATCTTGGACAATAGCCTACAATATCTTGGACAATAGCCTACAATATCTTGGACAATAGCCCACAATATCTTGGACAATAGTCTACAATATCTTGGACATTGGCCTCGCTCATCCGTACAGAAAGCTATGTGCCTTTACGCATCATTTTCAGCACTTTATTGATAGCTTGAATATGCTTGAAGATTCACCAAATATAATATCGTAGATTAAACTGCCTTCTGAGTGGCGCAGCGGTCCAAGTCACTGAATCGCAGTGCTTGAGGCGTCACTACAGACCCGGGATTGATCCTAGGCTGTGTCGAAGTCGGCCGTGACTGTGAGACCCATGAGGTGACGCACAATTAGCCCATCGTCGTCCGGGTTAGTGGAGGGTTTGGTCGGCCGGGATTTCCTTGTCCCATCGCACTCTAGCGACTCCTTGTGGCGGGCCGAGCACCTGCAAGCTGGTGGTGGTCGTCAGATGTATGGTGTTTCCTCTGACGCAGTGCGGCTTGGCAGTGTCGTGTTTCAGAGGACGCATGGCTCTCAACCTTCACCTCTCCAGAGTCCTAGACCTGGATATTACGAAAGACAGGTAAAAAGTACAACAAAAAAATATATATATTTTTAAAAAATCGAAAACGATTTAATAGCAACATATTTTCATATCTTGATATAGTAAAATAGACTATTCACCACCTGCCGACTGTTCATTGGGCCATGTACTGTTCATTGTAAAGTAGTATGTGGACACCTGCTCGTCGATCATCTCATTCCAAATTCACGGTTATTAATATGGAGTTGGTCCCCCCCTTTGCTGCTATAACAGCCTCCACTCTTCTGGGAAGGCTTTTTGCTAGATGTTGGAACATTGCTGCTATAACAGCCTCCACAAATCTCCGTCCCAGTCTCAGGTCTTTTGCAGACTACATCAGGTTTTCTTCCAGAATGGTCCTGTATTTGGCTCCATCCATCTTCCCATCAATTTTAACCATATTCCCTGTCCCTGCTGAAGAAAAGCAGGCCCAAACCATGATGCTGCCACCACCATGTTTGACAGTGGGGATGGTGTGTTCAGCTGTGTTGCTTTTACGCCAAACATAACGTTTTGCATTGTTGCTAAAAAGTTCAATTTTGGTTTCATCTGACCAGAGCACCTTCTTCCAAATGTTTGTTGTGTCTCCCAGGTGTCTTGTGGTAAACTTTAAACAACACTTTTTATGGATATCTTTAAGAAATGGCTTTCTTCTTGCCACTCTTCCATAAAAGCCAGATTTGTGCAATATACGACTGATTGTTGTCCTATGGGCAAGGGCAAGTCCAGGCAAATTTCAGACGAAAAGTCATACTACAGTTTGTAGAAACATGTCAAACGAAGTATAGAATCAATCTTTAGGATGTTTTTATCATAAATCTTCAATAATGTTTCAACCGGAGAATTCCTTTGTCTGTAGAAATGCAATGGAACGCAGCTAACTCTCACGTGAACGCGCGTGATCAGCTCATGGCACTCTGCCAGACCCCTGACTCATTCAGCTCTCGTTCCCCCCTCGTTCACACTAGAAGCCTCAAACAACGTTCTAAAGACTGTTGACATCTAGTGGAAGCCTTAGGATGTGCAATATGACCCCATAGACACTGTATATTCGATAGGCAATGACTTGAAAAACTACAAACCTCAGATTTCCAACTTCCTGGTTGGATTTTCTCTCAGGGTTTTTGCCTGCCATATGAGTTCTGTTATACTCACAGACATCATTCAAACAGTTTTAGAAACTTCAGTGTGTTTTCTATCCAAATCTAGTAATATGTATATATTAGCAACTGGCCCGAGTAGCAGGTAGTTTACTCTGGACACCTTATTCATCCAAGCTACTCAATACTGCCCCAGCCATAAGAAGTTTAAAGAAAACCCTCTGAGTTCATTTAGATAGATAGCTCTGAAGCCACGAGGTCGAAAAGCTATTACACATATGTTTTCTCAATAACAGGTCAATAATATCAACGGCAGCACTGAAATATGACTGTACAGCTCCCACAATCTTCTTATTATCAATTTCTTTCAACCAATTACCAGTAATTTTTGTCAGTATTGAGTGACAGTACATGTTGAGTGCCCTTCTCTATAAGTATGCTGAACGTCTATTGTTAATTTGTTTACAGAGAAATAGCATTGTATTTGGTCGAAAAGTTTGTTGAGAGCTGGCAGTTCTTAGAGCCAGTAAAGGCCGTTTTACCATTTTTCTTGGGTACCGGAATTACTTTCGCTTCCCTCCAGGCCTGAGGACAAAGACTTTCCTCTAGGCTCAGATTAAAGACATGACAGACAGGAGTGGCTATAGGAGTCTGCTACCATCCTCTGTAGCTCTCCATCTAAGTTGTCAGTGCCAGGATGTTTATCATTATTGATCGATAACTTTTCAAAATTCTAACTTTCAATGCTTTTCTTTCATTATTTGTTTTTAATGCATGAGTACGATGGCTCACTGTTTGTTGTTGGCATTTCCTGCCTAAATTTGCCCACTTTGTCAGATTTGTTCATCCTTGGGAGCAATTTCCAAACGCCTGAAGGTTCATCTGCACAAACAATAAATACGCAGCCATCATACCGTTCAGGAAGGAGACGCGTTCTGTCTCCTACAGTCCTAGAGATTAACGTACATTGGTGCGTTAAGTGTAAATCAATCCCAGAACAACAGCAAAGGAAATTGTGAAGATGATAGAGGAAACAGGTACAAAATGATCTATATCCACAGTAAAACGAGTCCTATATTGACAACCTGAAAGACCGCTCAGCAAGGACGAAGTCACTGCTCCAAAACCTCCGTAAAAAAGACAGACTAAGGTTTGCAACTGCACATGGGGACAAAGATGGTACTTTTTGGAGAAATTTCCTCTGGTCTGATGAAAAAAAAAAAAACTGTTTGTCCATAATGACCTTTGTTGTGTTTGCAGGAAAAAGGGGGAGGCTTGCAAGCCGAAGAACACCATCCCAACCGTGAAGCACGGGGGTGGCAGCATCATGTTGTGTGGGTGCTTTGCTGCAGGAGGGACTGGTGCACTTCACAGAGGATATGACATCATTAGGATAGAAAATTATGTGGATATATTGAAGCAACATCTCAAGACATCAGTCAGGAAGTTAAAAGCTTGGCCGCAAATGGGTCTTCGAAATGGACAATGACCCCAAGCATACTTCCGAAGTTGTGGCAAAATGGCTTAAGGACAACAAAGTCAAGGTATTGGAGTGGCCATCACAAAGCCGTGACCTCAATCCTATAGAACATTTGTGGGCAGAACTGAAAAAGTGTGCGCGAGCACGGAGGCCTTTAATTAAACCTGACTCAGTTACACCAGCTCTGTCTGGAAGTATGGACCAAAATTCACCCAACTTATTGTGGGAGGCTACCCGAAACGTTTGACCCAAGTTAAACAATTTCAAGGCAATGCTACCAAATACTAATTGAGGGTATGTAAACGTCTGACCCACTGGGAATGTGATGAAAGCTGAAATAAATAAACCACCTCCTCTTGCGTCATTGTAGTATTTTCAATATCCCAAAATTTAGAACAAATTCAAGAAAGTGTATAGTATTATATAGACCCATTATTGCATGGAAATTCCTTCCATCTCATATTGATAAAATAAACAGCAAACCTGGTTTCAAAAAACAGATAAAGCAACACCTCACGGCACAACGCCTCTCCCCTATTTGACCTAGCAACAGCTAATGAGGATCCTAACAAAATACAACAAACATGGCTTCTGTTTTTCTGTGTAGCTGGACTGCTTTAACACAGAGCTTCAGGGGCAGCCTCAGGGGTTGGTGTGTGTGTGTGTGTGTGTGTGTGTGTGTGCGTGCGTGCGTGTACATGTGTGTGCGTGCACATATTGTGTGAGCGTGCATTTTCCTCAGCTTAGCAGGGAGAGTGATGGCAGTAATAGATGTGTAAATTGGGGTGATGTGGGGGTCAGGGCCACCATGTTAATGAAGGTTGGTGTGACTGTAGGCGAACAAGGTTTCCTTGCGAACTGCAGTTATCATGAATGTGATCTCCACTAAAATCAGGGAAATTGCCATTTTAAGGGACATTGTCGACAGTCCAGTGCCCTTGTCGACAACATGCCTTCGATTGAACCCCAACTGCATTGTAAGTGGGAGAAAATAAGACAACATGCCTTCGATTGAATCCCAACTGCATTGTAAGTGGGAGGAAATAAGACAACATGCCTTCGATTGAATCCCAACTGCATTGTAAGTGGGAGAAAATAAGACAACATTTAGAATAAAAGAGAACTGAGAAAACGGTTGCAAAATCTAGAAGCAAAACAATAGGACATCCTTTAAACCCCAAGGTTTGACTTTACATGACATGTGCTTTGACTGGAGAACATTAACATTGGGCTTCCTAGAACTCACGCCACTTCCTGGAAAAACACAAACATTGGAATTAGAATGGTTTAAAGACAGTGAGCATGTTGTTTGCAATTCCACAACCCATTTCCACCAACCTGCACATTACAGGTGACCTGGTGACTTCACTACAGCTATCTGTTATGTTCAACAGCTATCTGGCTATGACCTGTCCTGTTCTACAGCTATCTGGCTATGATCTGTCCTGTTCTACAGCTATCTGGCTATGATCTGACCTGTTCTACAGCTATCTGGCTATGATCTGTTATGTTCTACAGCTATCTGGCTAGGATCTGTTATGTTCTACAGCTATCTGGCTATGATATGTTATGTTCTACAGCTATCTGGCTAGGATCTGTTATGTTCTACAGCTATCTGGCTATGATCTGTTATGTTCTACAGCTACACTACATGGCCAAAAGCATGTGGACACCGGGTTATCGAACATCTCATTCCAAAATCATGGCCATTAATGTGGAGTAGGTCCCCCCTTTGCTGCTATAACAGCCTCCACTCTTCTGGGAAGGTTTTCCACTAAATGTTGGAACATTGCTGCAGGGACTTGCTGTCATTCAGCCACAAGAGCATTAGTGAGGTCGGACACTGATGTTGGCCTGGCTCGATTAGGCCTGGCTCGCAGTTGGCGTTCCAATTCATCCCAAAGGTGTTTGATGGGGTGAGGGCTCTCTGCAGGCCAGTCAAGTTATTCCACACCGATCTCGACCAAAAATGTCTGTATTGACCTTACTTTGTCCATGTGGGCATTGTCATACTTAAACAGGAAACGGCCTTCCCCAAACAGTTGCCACAAAGTTAGAAGCACAGAATCATCTAGAATGTCATTGTATGCTGTAGCATTAAGATTTCCCTTCACTGGAACTGAGGGACCTAACCCGAACCCTGAAAAACAACCACACACATTTATTCCTCCTCCACCAAACAATACAGTTGGCACTATACATTGGGGCAGGTAGCGTTCTCTTGGCATTTGCCAAACCCAGATTTATTGGGTTTTATTTATTCATCACACCAGAGAATGCGTTTCCACTGCTCCAGAGTCTAAAGCCAGCAAGCTTCACGCCACTCCAGTCGATGCTTGGCATTGAGCTGAGGCTTGTGTATGGCTGCTTCCTTTCACGAACAGTTCTTGTGCTGACGTTGCTTGCAGAGGCAGTTTGGAACTCGGTAGTGAGTGTTGCAACAGGGGACAAATTATTTTTACATGTTACTCGCTTCAGCACTTGGCACTGTGTGGCCTACGACTTTGTGGCTGAGCCGTTGTTGCTCCTATACAATTCCACTTCACAACAACAGCATTTACAGTAGACCAGTACAGTTCTAACAGGGCAG
The DNA here is from genome assembly GCF_057628025.1 of Oncorhynchus mykiss. Taxonomy (NCBI): domain Eukaryota; kingdom Metazoa; phylum Chordata; class Actinopteri; order Salmoniformes; family Salmonidae; genus Oncorhynchus; species Oncorhynchus mykiss. The sequence goes on from NC_143029.1 coordinate 6,761,584, forward strand.
ACATTTTACACAATTACTTTTTGGAAAGGTGGCATCCTATGACAGTGGCACGTTGAAAGTCACTGAGCTCTTCAGCAAGGCCATTCTACTGCCAACGTTTGTCTGTGGAGATTGCATGGCTGTGTGCTCAATTTCATTGGCCTGTCAGCAACAGGTTTGCCTGAAATAGCCGAATCCACGAATTTGAAGGGGTGTACACAGACTTTTGTATAGATATTGTATCTGGCTATGTTCTGATCTATTGTGCTCTACAGCTGTCTGGCTATGTTTTAAAATATACTTGAATTAAAAGTATAAAAATCCTTATACTAACCTTTCTATCGCAGGCGTTCCGCTAGCGGAACCCCTCACCAACAATCAGCTGAAAAGGCAGCGCGCAAAATTTAAAAAATATTTTTTAGAAATATGTAACTATCTCACATTAACAAGTCCATTACAGCAAAAAAAATATATAAACTTCTTGTTAATCTACCCATTGTGTCCGATTTCAAAAATGCTTTACAGCGAAAGCACAACATATGATTATGTTAGATCACTGCCAAGTCAAAAAAACACAGCCATTTTTTCAGCCAAAGAGAGGAGTCACAAAAAGCAGAAATAGAGATAAAATGAATCACTAACCTTTGATGATCTTCATCAGATGACACCCATAGGACATCATGTTACACAATACATGTATGTTTTGTTTCGATAATGTGCATATTTATATCCAAAAATCTCAGTTTACATTGATGCGTTAAGTGCAGTAATGTTTTGATTCCAAAACATCCAGTGATTTTGCAGAAATACTCATAATAAACATTGATAAATGATACAAGTGTTATTCACAGAATTAAAGTTAGACTTCTCCTTAATGCACCCGCTGTGTCAGATTTTTTAAAAACTTTACGGAAAAAGCATATTCTGAGATCGGCGCTCAGAGGCCAATCCAGCCAGAGAAATATCCGCCATTTTGGAGTCAACAGAAGTTAGAAATAACGCAATAAATATTCACTTACCTTTGATGCTCTTCATCAAAAGGCACTCCCAGGAATCCCAGTTTGACAATAAATACCTGATTTGTTCCATAAAGTCCATCATTTATGTCCAAATAGCCACTTGTTGTTAGCGTGTTCAGCCCAGTAATCCATCTTCATGAGCCGCGAGAACTTCGTCCAGACAAAAACTCAAAAAGTTCCGTTACAGGTCGTAGAAACAAGTCAAACGATGTATGGAATCAACCTTTAGGATGTTTTCAACATAAAACATCAATGTTCAACCGGATAATTTCATTGTCTGAAGAAAAGCACTGGAACGAGAGCATACTCTGTCGGGAGCGCGCGTCATGAGACCGAGGCTCTCTGCCAGACCACTCACTAAAATAATTCTTATGAGCACCTCCTTTATAGTAGATTCCTAAAACCAGTATCTAAAGACGGTGACATCTAGTGGAAGCCCTAGGAAGTGCAAGCACGTCCACATCTAACAGGGATTTCAATGGGCACTGTTTTGAAAATCGATTTCTCACTTCCGGTTTGGATTTCTTCTCAGGTTTTTGTCTGCCATATGAGTTCTGTTGTACTCACAGACATCATTCAAACAGTTTTAGAAACGTCAGAGTGTTTTCTATCCAATACTAATATTAACATGCATATATTAGCATCTGGGACAGAGTTCAGTTTGGGCACGCTATTCATCCAAAAGTGAAAATGCTGCCCTCTATCCCAAAAAAGTTAACAGGGACTGATTTAGACCTGGGACACCAATGAAGTATCATGTAGAGCAGAAAATAATCAGTATCCGGACTTAATGGGTTAGAGTTGAGAATCCCTGCTATATACATTATATATACAATATATATATTTATAGGGAATGTGGTGCGTTTTGAGACAGCCAATATGTATGATAATACCAGTGTACAGGTATACCCCAGCACTACACCAAGACAACATGGAGAGAAAATTGTGTTTCCCAAATGACACCGTATTCCCTACTTTTGACTAGAACCCATAGAGGATAAACGCGGACTGTACAAAACATTAGGAACACCTGGTCTTTCTGACTGTACAAAACATTAGGAACAGTGCCAGGCACACAAGTTTGAGTGTTTCAAGAACTGAAACACCGCTGGATTTTTCACGCTCAACATTTTCCAGCCAACTTGACACAACTATGGGCCGTCGTCCCTATGGAACTTTTGTAATCAATATTACAAAGGTGTTCTTAATATTCTGTACACTCAGTATATAGGGAATTGGGTGCCATTAAGGAGAAGTGTATCTGAAGTTCCATGTATAACACTTGTATTTTCATCAACATTTATGATGAGTATTTCTGTAAATTGTAAACTACTGAACATAACGCGTCAATGTATACGGAGATTTCTGGATATAAATATGAACTTTATCGAACAAAACATACATGTATTGTGTAACATGAAGTCCTATGAGTGTCATCTGATGAAGATCATCAAAGGTTAGTGATTAATTGTATCTCTATTTCTGATTTTTGTGACTCCTCTCTTTAGCTGGAAAAATAGCTGTGTTTTTTTTTGACTTGGCTCTGACCTAACATACTCATTTGTGGTGCTTTCGCCGTGAAGCCTATTTGAAATCTGACACTGTGGTGGGATTAACAAGAAGTGTATCTTTAAAATGGTGTGAAATACTTGTATGTTTGAGGAATTTAATTATGACATTTCTGTTGTTTGAATTTGGCGCCCTGCACTTTCACTGGCTGTTGTCATATCGATCCCATTAGCGGGGTCTCAGCCCAAAGAGGTTATTAATGCAACAGCTGTGTCAGATTTTTTTTTTTTATTACGGAAAAAGCAAACCATGCAATAATCTGAGTAAAGCGCTCAGAGACCAAAACAACCCAAACAGATATCCGCCATGTTGGAGTCAACAGAAGTCAGAAAAAAATATTCACTTAACTTTGATGATCTTCATCAGAATGCACTCCCAGGAATCCCACTTTCACAATAAATGTTTGATTGGAAGTATAGATTAGCCAAATTATTTCACCCGAGCATAACCTCAAAATGAAAGACTTACTAGCCAGTCCTACTCTATTGTTTATGAATTTGTTGTCATGGAGGACTGATTGGGCTCATTGATTTGAGTTGAAAAATATAAGCTGCGGTCATGGAATGGCCTGCTTTGAGCACTACTGAAAAGTGCGATTTACATGTGAAAAATAAATACCATAAAAAATAAATAAATGCTGAATTTGCTATAGGCCTATTGTCTATCTATCTATTACCTTTTTGTTGGTTACACTTTGATATCTTGATAATATGCAACTGATTAAAGAGCAAATCCACAGATGAAACAATAACAAAACCCTCACCCCGCCTCTGTTTTGGTAAAAAGCTGAGGAATGGGCCTAAGGAAATGTAACCACTCTCAGATTAATAGACAGAGCTATGGATGCAAGTACTGACCATCCATAATACAACAACGTTGTTTACGTTTACAATGTTTAGAAACATTGGAGAAAAACAAGCTTATACTTTTGGTTCTGATGGAGTGTGACAGTTGAACTAAACTCATGAGGCATTTACAAGTTATTTTCTTCAAGAATCAATGGATATATATATATATATATAATTTATAAGTCCAAAAATGGATGTAGCAGCTACAGATTGCAACTTTAAGTCTATCAGAAGTGTGACATTTTGAGCATGTGTCCATTAGGTTTATGGATTCTGCTTTTTTATCAGCATGAATTAGATTTAGCAAGAAAAGCCTCACTTTAATTCCATAGGCTGGGATCCACACTATGCAGCTGTTGCAAGAGCACATTTTTCTCCACTGGTTTCAAAAATAATGATTGATAGGCAGCTTAAAACTTCTTGAATTCAACCATTACTGCGTTCAAATACACATTTAGATTTGTGAACAGCATTCCACAACAACCAGAATACTTATGTCGCAAAAAACTAAATGAGAGAGCAGCAGTGAAATTCACATCAATGAGCTATGTAGATATCACTGTAGACTACACCACTGCTGTCATCCTTACCTCCAAGTGTTTATTAAAGTTGGATAATCTATGGATGCCGACATGGCTTGGACTGTGGCCTACAAAAACCTATTCCTGCTCTTTTCCCACGATCCATCAAACCCATTTGGTGTGTCATCATAGTGGTCTCTGATTGGTGGTCATCATTTCATGTGTCATCATAGTGGTCTCTGATTGGTGGTCATCATTTGGTGTGTCATCATAGTGGTCTCTGATTGGTGGTAATCATTTGGTGTGTCGTCATAGTGATCTCTGATTAGTGGTCATCATTTGGTGTGTCATCATAGTGGTCTCTGATTGGTGGTAATCATTTGGTGTGTCGTCATAGTGGTCTCTGATTGGTGGTCATCATTTGGTGTGTCATCATAGTGGTCTCTGATTGGTGGTCATCATTTGGTGTGTCATCATAGTGGTCTCTAACTTGTGGTCAGACTCGCTCAGGTGGAACAAACTTAAACTTTCAAATTTTTTCAAATATTTTTTTTAAAGCAAAACCTCCTTTCTGAATTTAAAAGTAATCCTTGAAGTAATCATCTAGTTTTTCAGAAGTATTTGTAATTATCGTTTTTTTGTATATATATATATATATATATATATATATATATATATATACCCTGCCGGTACACAGATACACAACTACACAACAGCACTACATTACAACAAGACAACATGGAGAACCAATATCTCCCGCTCAATTCTGCTGTCTGGTACACTAGTTAAAAGGTCCAACACGGAGAGTCAATGAATGTATCCTAGATAGTACCCTACAGTGTTCCCTACAAAGTGCACTAGTTTTCAGAATGAGGTCCGGGTCGAACCGTATAACCGCAGAGAAGAGAACATGAAGAACTCTGTGCCCTGATGTTGAGACTGTAGGATTCAAACACAATATATTGCAGCTCGAGGATTTCTGAATATCAAACTGTAGAAAAAAAAACAGAACAGACAATGAGTAAGTGTAAAAAACAACAACATTTTGCGATAGAAAGACAGAATCTGAAAAATAAATTGAACAAATGTCAAGTTCTTACAGATTCCCAAGGGGGTCCTACTGTTTTGTCTACTTTCTGTTGAGGCAAACACACATCTCCACGAAACAGAGCGTTATTGATTTCCTTAGAAGGTCTCTCCTTCATAAAGCCGTCTCTCTGTTTCTCTGTTCATTACTGCACTGTACTCTACAGTGTTTCAGTCGAAATGAAACAGGGAAATTGAGAGCTGGGGTGGAGAGATTGGGGCCTGGAGAGGGGTAGCCTGCTGGTTCCTGACATATTCAATATGATGCCATGTTTTTTTTGTGTATGTGTGTGAGTGTGTGAGTGTGTGTGAGTGTGTGTGAGAGAGAGAGAGAAAGAGAGAGAGCCTGCTGGTTCCTGACGTGTTAAATATTCTGCCAAGGGAGAGCAGTATGTTCATGGACAAATTAAGAGCAGGTTGTTTTGGTCCCCAAAGACGAGATGGTCCTGGCTGGCTGTGACTCACACTGCAGATATCCCAGGCTACAGACTGCATCCGACACTGCAGACATCCCACACTGCAGACATCCCAGAATGCAGACTAAATCCCAGACAACAGACTACATCCCAGACTACATCACAGACTACATCCCAGACTACAGACTACATCCGAGGCTACATCCCAGACTACAGACTGCATCCCAGACTGCAGACTACATCCCAGACTACAGGCTACATCCCAGACTACAGACTGCATCCCAGACTGCAGACTACATCCCAGACCACAGACTACATCCCGGGCTACATCCCAGACTACAGACTGCGTCCCAGACTACATTCCAGACTACAGACTGCATCCCAGACTGCAGACTACATCCCAGACTACAGACTACATCCCAGACTACAGACTGCATCCCAGACTGCAGACTACATCCCAGACTACAGACTACATCCCAGACTACATTCCAGACTACAAACTGCATCCCAGACTGCAGACTACATCCCAGACTACAGACTACATCCCAGACTACATTCCAGACTACAGACTGCATCCCAGACTACAGGCTACATCCCAGACTACAGACTACATCCCAGACTACAGACTGCATCCCAGACTGCAGACTACATCCCAGACCACAGACTACATCCCAGACTACATCCCAGACTACAGACTGCATCCCAGACTACATCCCAGACTACAGACTACATCCCAGACTACAGACTACATCCCAGACTACAGACTGCATCCCAGACTACATCCCTGACTACAGACTACATCCCAGACTACATACTACATCCCAGACTACATCCCAGACTGCAGACTACATCCCAGAATACAGACTACATCACAGACTACAGACTACATCCCAGACTACAGACTACATCCCAGAATACAGACTACATCACAGACTACAGACTACATCCAAGACTGCAGACTACATCCCAGACTACATCCCAGACTGCAGACTACATCCCAGAATACAGACTACATCACAGACTACAGACTACATCCAAGACTGCAGACTACATCCCAGACTACATCCCAGACTGCAGACTACATCCCAGAATACATCCCAGACTACAGACTACATCCCAGACTACAGACTATATCCCAGACTACATCCCAGACTGCAGACTACATCCCAGAATACAGACTACATCACAGACTACAGACTACATCCCAGACTACATCCCAGACTACATCCCAGACTACAGACTACATCCCAGACTACATCCCAGACTACAGACTGCATCCCAGACTACATCCCAGACTACAGACTACATCCCAGACTACAGACTACATCCCAGACTGCAGACTGCATCCCAGACTACTGTCAAGTTCTTACAGATTGCCAAGGGGGTCCTACTGTTTTGTCTACTTTCTGTCGAGGCCAACACATATCTCCACGAAACAGAGCGTTATTGATTTACTTAGAAGGTCTCTCCTTCATAAAGCCGTCTCTCTGTTTCTCTGTTCATTACTGCACTGTACTCTACAGTGTTTCAGCCGAAATGAAACAGGGACATTGAGAGCTGGGGTGGAGAGATTAGGGCCTGGAGAGGGGTAGCCTGCTGGTTCCTGACATCTACAATATGATGCCATGTTTTTTTGTGTATGTGTGTGTGAGTGTGTGTGAGTGTGTGTGTGTGAGAGAGAGAGAGAGAGAGAGAAAGAGAAAGAGCCCAGACTACACCCCAGACTACAGACTACATTCCAGACTGCATCCCAGACTACATCCCAGACTGCATCCCAGACTACAGACTACATCCCAGACTGCATCCCAGACTACAGACTGCATCCCAGACTACATCCCAGACTACATCCCAGACTACAGACTACATCCCAGACTACATCCCAGACTACAGACTACATCCCAGACTACATCCCAGACAACTGACTACATCCCAGACTGCATCCCAGACTACATCCCAGACTACAGACTACATCCCAGACTACATCCCAGACAACTGACTACATCCCAGACTACATTCCAGACTACATCCCAGACTACATCCCAGACTACATCCCAGACTACAGACTACATCCCAGACTACACCCCAGACTACAGACTACATCCCAGACTGCATCCCAGACTACATCCCAGACTGCATCCCAGACTACAGACTACATCCCAGACTGCATCCCAGACTACAGACTGCATCCAAGACTACATCCCAGACTACATCCCAGACTGCATCCCAGACTACAGACTACATCCCAGACTACATCCCAGGCAACTGACTACATCCCAGACTGCATCCCAGACTACATCCCAGACTACAGACTACATCCCAGACTACATCCCAGACAACTGACTACATCCCAGACTACATCTCAGACTACATCCCAGACTACAGACTACATCCCAGACTACATCCCAGACTACATCCCAGACTGCATCCCAGACTACAGACTACATCCCAGACTGCATCCCAGACTACAGACTGCATCCCAGACTACATCCCAGACTACATCCCAGACTACATACTACATCCCAGACTACATCCCAGACTACAGACTGCACCCAGACTACAGACTACATCCCAGTCTACATTCCAGACTACAGACTACATCCCAGACTACAGACTACATCCCAGACCTCAGACTACATCCCAGACTACATATACTTATTTTCCACCATAATTTGCAAATAAATTAATTAAAAAACCTAGAATGTGATTTTCTGGATTTTTTTTCTCATTTTGTCTGTCATAGTTGAAGTAAACCTATGATGAAAATTACAGGCCTCTCTCATCTTTTTAAGTGGGAGAACTTGCACAATTGGTGGCTTACTAAATTATTTTTTACCCCACTGTATGAACCATATTGATTGCATAATTGGCCTATGAGGATCCGTAGGGCCGTGATCATTGACAATTCACATTACACAATATGTTTGAAGCCTTTACGCTCCAAGCCGCGCTCCGCGGTAATAACTATAAACAATAACTGATGGCCCATCTCCGGATCGCAACAGATAGTTCGGATGAAAGGTAACAGAGTCGGTGGACTTACGTGGATTCATGGGCGCACAGAACTTCTGGATCAGATGGAGTTAAGGAAGAGAAAGCAGCGAGATCAGGCGATGGCAATTTCCTCCTTTTATGGAGTTGAGATCTGTCCGACATTTCCACCTGACCTAATTAAAGCGCCCCTGGCCCAGCTGAGTAAATGGCCATGAATTAAAGGATTATTCTACCAACTCCATGGGCCTTTTCTACAACTATTGACCAGAGCCCTATTCCTTATATAGTGGTACTACTATAGACCAGAGCCCTATTCCCTATATAGTGGTACTACTATAGACCAGAGCCCTATTCCCTATATAGTGGTACTACTATAGACCAGAGCCCTATTCCATATATAGTGGTACTACTATAGACCAGAGCCCTATTCCCTATATAGTGCACTACTATAGACCAGAGCCCTATTCCCTATATAGTGGTACTACTATAGACCAGAGCCCTATTCCCTATATAGTGCACTACTATAGACCAGAGCCGTATTCCCTATATAGTACACTACTATAGACCAGAGCCCTATTCCCTATATAGTGCACTACTATAGACCAGAGCCCTATTCCCTATATAGTGGTACTACTATAGACCAGAGTCCTATTGCCTATATAGTGCACTACTTTTCAGTCCTATTGGGTCCTGGTCAAAAGTAGTGCACTATATCTGAACTAGGGAACAACTCAGGACACCTGGTCAGACAAACTAACCCCCTGGACATCTCTAGCCCCAGACTGGTCTGACACAGGGGAGAACGACTGCTACCTCTCATTCTGGCCACCGAAGTTCAAGGCCAACCGTGTTACTGCAGGCAAAACGAAATCCCCTTCTATTTTTGTGAATGGAAAAACTGCAATATTCATGTTGAATCTTTGTGTAAATAAATAACATATTTTAAAACAATCAGGGTAATATTTATTGCTTCTAATTAACTAAATACATGTCCTTGTACCTATTCATTTATAAAATCAAGCACAGAAGTTGTCAGGATCATTTAATTTTCTAATGGCAGCCTGCAGTACCCCGGTCGGCCTTTCACTGGATTAACTCAATGAGAGGGGGCAGCACTGAGCTAACCTGCTCCTGGAGTAACTCCAAGTGCCCATGTTATGTCTAAAAGAGACGCTATCTTAAACGACTTAATTTGGTTTCAGTGTGCTATTGAGTTCATATAGGAATCGATGGTGTCAAGTGATCGATGGCTTTGTCCATTCATATATACAATCGTTGGTCTGGGAATAATATTTTTTTAACAAAACTTTGTTGTTTGCTACTCAGAAGAACAGTTTGTGACATCTTTTTTTTACATATTTCAGTTACATTTCCCAACAGTTTTAACTTATTGCTTCCATGTTATCACCATGGCAACAGGCTGCCATAGCGATGTTGACCAAAGGTGTTTAGCAATTCCTCAGCAATACCACTCCTCTCTTGCTCTGTCTCTCTCTGATGTTCTGCTTTCAAATGCTTCTCATGTCGTTTTTCCTCTCCCTCTCTCTGTCTCTGCCTATCTCACTCTCTCTCCTCCCCTCTCTATCTCTTTGTCTATCTGTCTTTCACCCCCCCCCCCTCTCGCTCTCTGCTGCCCCCCCCCAACCCCTCTCTCTCTCCAATAAGTGGTCTTCTCTCACGTACAGATGTTCTATCTCAATGATTTCTCCTTGCTGTCTGATCTTAATTACCTCCAAGTCCAATCAGAAGGCTTCATCTAATCTTCTCTGTGTTCATCATAGCGAGGTAGGAACCCCCCCATGGCTGCCCCCTGCTCTGCCTTACACACACACACACACACACACACACACACACACACACACACACACACACACACACACACACACATGGATGGACAAACGCACACTGAGAGGTAGGATCCCGTATGGTGCTGCATTGGTCCAAAAGACACAGATAAAATCACCTTAGTAAATACAATAATACTACTACTAATAATAACAATAATAATATCATATATGCCATTTAGCAGACGCTTTTATCAAAAGCAACTTCCAGTCATTTTATGTTATAATTCATGACAGGAAACTCATCTTAGATGCTGAGGGTGTTTTAGCATGTTGTTGAGGGTCGTTTTCATGTATTGGGGTGTCTTGGGGTGTCTTGGGGTGTCTTGGGGTGTCTTGGAGTGTCTTGGGGTGTCTTGGAGTGTCTTTGGTTGTCTTGGAGTGTCTTGGGGTGTCTTAGGGTGTCTTGGGGTGTCTTGGTGAGTATCTATCTGTAAGTGGTGAGTGTATCTATCTGTAAGTGGTGAGCGTATCTATCTGTAAGTGGTGAGTGTCTCTATCTGTAAGTGGTGAGTGTATCTAACTGTAAGTGGTGAGTGTCTCTATCTGTAAGTGGTGAGTGTATCTATCTGTAAGTGGTGAGTATCTATCTGTAAGTGGTGAGTGTATCTATCTGTAAGTGGTGAGTGTCTCTATCTGTAAGTGGTGAGTGTATCTAACTGTAAGTGGTGAGTGTATCTAACTGTAAGTGGTGAGTGTATCTATCTGTAAGTGGTGAGTGTATCTATCTGTAAGTGGTGAGCGTATCTATCTGTAAGTGGTGAGAGTATCTATCTGTAAGTGGTGAGCGTATCTATCTGTAAGTGATGAGCGTATCTATCTGTAAGTGGTGAGCGTATCTATCTGTAAGTGGTGAGCGTATCTATCTGTAAGTGGTGAGTGTATCTATCTGTAAGTGGTGAGTGTATCTATCTGTAAGTGGTGAGTGTATCTATATGTAAGTGGTGAGTGTATCTATCTGTAAGTGGTGAGTGTATCTATCTGTAAGTGGTGAGCGTATCTATCTGTAAGTGGTGAGCGTATCTATCTGTAAGTGGTGAGTGTATCTATCTGTAAGTGGTGAGTGTATCTAACTGTAAGTGGTGAGTGTATCTAACTGTAAGTGGTGAGTGTATCTATCTGTAAGTGGTGAGTGTATCTATCTGTAAGTGGTGAGAGTATCTATCTGTAATTGGTGAGTGTATCTATCTGTAAGTGGTGAGCGTATCTATCTGTAAGTGGTGAGCGTATCTATCTGTAAGTGGTGAGTGTATCTATCTGTAAGTGGTGAGTGTATCTAACTCTAAGTGGTGAGTGTATCTATCTGTAAGTGGTGAGTGTATCTATCTGTAAGTGGTGAGTGTATCTAACTGTAAGTGGTGAGTGTATCTATCTGTAAGTGGTGAGTGTATCTAACTGTAAGTGGTGAGTGTATCTATCTGTAAGTGGTGAGCGTATCTATCTGTAAGTGGTGAGCGTATCTATCTGTAAGTGGTGAGTGTATCTATCTGTAAGTGGTGAGTGTATCTAACTCTAAGTGGTGAGTGTATCTATCTGTAAGTGGTGAGTGTATCTATCTGTAAGTGGTGAGTGTATCTAACTGTAAGTGGTGAGTGTATCTATCTGTAAGTGGTGAGCGTATCTATCTGTAAGCGGTCCTGGATGGCTGGGAGCTTATCAGCTGTTGTCAGACTGATGAGTTGTGACATGCGTTGACGAAAAGAGGAGCAGCGTTGTGACCTAGCTTAGCAGCGTGACAAACACGAAGACAGACAAACACACACAGACACACACACAGACACACACATACAGACACACAGATACAGACACACACAGACACACACACACACATACACATAAGGGAGTGCTTAGAGTTGGTGTTAACGGCCTCAGCGCCGTTAGAGAGAGGGTGATCCTGATGGACGCTGAGCAGAGATGGTTTGTTAAAGCCAAGACCTTCTTGGTAGGTGGTAAAATAATTGTATGTGTTTCTTTGAAAGGTTTCTGACCCTGGTTGTTTGTTGTTTGTAAATTGAGTATGGTCAAAAACACACACACTTACCCTCCCCACCACCACCCCACACACACACTAGCCGTGTTCTGTAAGAGCTTTATTTTCCTGTATTCCCTAGAAGCTCTGTGACAGATTAGAAGGGATTTAGAAAATGTCGACTGAAGGATTTGCCACAGCAGGGCTATTATTTCCAAGGAGCTCTCTCTCTCTCCCCCTCTCTCACTCTCTCTCTCGCTCCTACTCTTTCTCTGTCTCCCTCTCTCTCTCTCTCTCTCTCCCCCTCTCTCACTCTCTCTCTCGCTCCTACTCTCTCTCTCTCTCTCTCTCCCCCCTCTCTCACTCTCTCTCTCTCGCGCCCACTCTCTCTCTCTCTCTCTCTCTCTCTCTCTCTCTCTCCCACTCTCTCACTATCTCACTCTCGCTCCCACTCTCTCTCTCTCTCTCTCTCTCTCTCTCTCGCTCCCACTCTCTCTCACTCTCTCTCTCCCCCTCTCTCACTATCTCTCTCTCGCTCCCCCCCTCTCTCTCTCTCTCTCTCTCTCTCTCTGTCTCTCTCTCCCTCTCTCTCCCCCTCTCTCACTCTCTCTCTCTCTCGCTCCCACTCTCACTCTCTCCCTCTCACTCTCTCTCTCTCGCTCCCACTCTCTCTCTCTCCCCCTCTCTCACTCTCTCTCTCGCTCCTACTCTTTCTCTGTCTCCCTCTCTCTCTCTCTCTCTCTCTCTCCCCCTCTCTCACTCTCTCTCTCGCTCCTACTCTCTCTCTCTCTCTCTCCCCCCTCTCTCACTCTCTCTCTCTCGCGCCCACTCTCTCTCTCTCTCTCTCTCTCTCTCTCGCTCCCACTCTCTCTCACTCTCTCTCTCCCCCTCTCTCACTATCTCTCTCTCGCTCCCCCTCTCTCTCTCTCTCTCTCTCTCTCTCTCTCTCTCTGTCTCTCTCTCCCTCTATCACTATCTCTCTCTCGCTCCCCCTCTCTCTCTCTCTCTCTCTCTCTCTCTCTCTGTCTCTCTCTCCCTCTCTCCCCCCTCTCTCACTCTCTCTCTCTCTCTCTCGCTCCCACTCTCACTCTCTCCCTCTCACACTCTCTCTCTCGCTCCCACTCTCTCTCTCTCTCACTCTCTCTCTCTCTCTCTCGCTCCCACTCTCTCTCTCTCTCTCGCTCCCACTCTCTCTCTCTCTCTCTCTCTCTCTCTCTCTCTCTCTCTCTCTGTATCTCTCTCTGACACCCACTCTCTCTCCCTCTCTCTCCCCCTCTCTCACTCTCTCTCTCTCGCTCCCACTCTCACTCTCTCTCTCTCTCGCTCCCACTCTCTCTCTCTCTCTCTCTCTCTCTCGCTCCCACTCTCTCTCTCTCTCTTTCTCTCTCCCCCTCTCTCTCTCTCTCCCACTCGCTTTTTCTTCAAAGCATCTGATTAAGACAAAATGGATGCAAAGTGTCATAAATTATTCAATTATTTTAGCAGTGGTATGAGACAGAGTATTTAGCTACAGAGATTCAGAGATGACCCCTCAGGGGTAGCAGGAACATGTTTAATATATTATAGATACTACAGTTAATATGAATCTTACTGCTATGGTAAATCTGTATCCCTTTTTCTCCTATTGTAACGCTATGTCGTTATATAAAAATACATATATATATATATATAATTTAACTGTTCTGACATCGAAAGACTTCACTCAAAGCGAGCGCGTTACGGCCTTCATCAGAGTGCTATATGATATGGCCCGTGTCACAGCTACATGTAGACGATATCTTAGAGGTGCCGATTGTGAAAAATAAGAAAGACGTTAAAATGAACACCACCGTCTTGTGGAAGCTTTTATGCAGCCATCCTTTCCATGTTTAATCTGTAACAAACAATGAACATCAATAGTCAACAGGAGAAATCAACCACTTCCTGTCGACTGGCAGTGGAACTTTGAGATGTTTTGAAAAGGGGTGAGTATTCTGTATAAGAAGACTCTTCTCTACAAAGTAAAATCTCTCTGCCTGTGTCCCAAATGGCACCCTATTTCCTACGTAGTGAACTACTGTTGAACAGAGCCCTGGTAAAAAAAAAGTAGTGCACTATATAGGAAATATTGTGCCATTTGGGACACAACCCCTCTCTGTTAGAGACTCTCACACTTTAGATTGCTGAGCCTGTCTGCATGACTGAGGGAGAGAGAGAGAGACCCGAGAGAGAGGGGGAGAGAGAGAGAGACCAGAGAGAGGGGGAGAGAGAGAGAGACCAGAGAGAGGGAGAGAGACCAGAGAGAGAGGGAGAGAGAGAGAGAGAGACCAGAGAGAGGGGAGAGAGAGAGACCAGAGAGAGAGGGAGAGAGACCAGAGAGAGGGGGAGAGAGCGAGAGAGACCAGAGAGAGAGGGGGGAGAGAGAGAGACCAGAGAGAGAGAGGGGGAGAGAGAGTCCAGAGAGAGAGGGGGGAGAGAGAGACCAGAGAGAGAGGGGGAGAGAGAGACCAGAGAGCGAGGGAGAGAGACCAGAGACCAGAGAGAGGGGGGAGAGAGAGAGAGGGGGAGAGAGAGAGACCAGAGAGAGAGGGAGAGAGACAAGAGACCAGAGAGAGGGGGAGGGGGAGAGAGAGAGAGAGACCAGAGAGAGAGGGGGAGAGAGAGAGAGACCAGAGAGAGAGGGAGAGAGACAAGAGACCAGAGAGAGGGGGAGAGAGAGAGAGACCAGAGAGAGAAGGGGGAGAGAGAGAGACCAGAGAGAGAGGGGGAGAGAGAGAGACCAGAGACCAGAGAGAGGGGGAGAGAGAGAGAGACCAGAGAGAGAGGGGGAGAGAGAGAGAGACCAGAGAGAGAGGGAGAGAGACAAGAGACCAGAGAGAGGGGGAGAGAGAGAGAGAGACCAGAAATTGGGGGAGAGAGAGAGACCAGAGACTAGGGGAGAGAGTGAGAGACCAGAGACTGGGGGAGAGAGAGAGACCAGAGACTCGGGGAGAGAGAGAGAGACCAGAGACTGGGGGAGAGAGAGAGACCAGAGACTGGGGGAGAGAGAGAGAGACAGAGAGAGAAGGGGGAGAGAGAGAGACCAGAGAGAGAGGGGGAGAGAGAGAGAGACCAGAAACTGGGGGAGAGAGAGAGACCAGAGACTGGGGGAGAGAGAGAGAGAGAGACCAGAGACTGGGGGAGAGAGAGAGACCAGAGACTGGGGGAGAGAGAGAGACCAGAGACTGGGGGAGAGAGAGAGACCAGAGACTGGGGGAGACAGAGAGAGACCAGAGAGAGAGGGGGGAGAGAGAGAGAGACCAGAGAGAGAGAGGGGGAGAGAGAGAGTCCAGAGAGAGAGGGGGAGAGAGAGAGACCAGAGAGAGAGGGGGAGAGAGAGACCAGAGAGCAAGGGAGAGAGACCAGAGATCAGAGAAAGGGGGGGGGGAGACCAGAGAGAGAGGGGGAGAGAGAGAGACCAGAGAGAGAGGGAGAGAGACAGGAGACCAGAGAGAGGGGGAGAGAGAGAGAGAGACCAGAGAGAGAGGGGGGAGAGAGAGAGAGACCAGAGAGAGAGGGGGGAGAGAGAGACCAGAGACCAGAGAGAGGGGAGAGAGAGAGACCAGAGAGAGAGGGGGAGAGAGAGAGAGACCAGAGAGAGAGGGGGAGAGAGAGAGAGACCAGAGACTGGGGGAGAGAGAGAGACCAGAGACTGGGGGAGAGAGAGAGAGACCAGAGACTGGTGGAGAGAGAGAGAGACCAGAGACTGGGGGAGAGACAGAGAGACCAGAGACTGGGGGAGAGAGAGAGACCAGAGACTGGGGGAGAGAGAGAGAGACCAGAGAGAGAGGGGGGAGAGAGAGAGACCAGAGAGAGAGAGGGGGAGAGAGAGAGACCAGAGACTGGGGGAGAGAGAGAGACCAGAGACTGGGGGAGAGAGAGAGAGACCAGAGACTGGGGGAGAGAGAGAGACCAGAGACTGGGGGAGAGAGAGAGAGTGCGAGAGAAAAAGAAAGAGAAAGAAAAAGAACATTAGACAGAGAGAGAGAGAGAGAATTGGGAGGAAAAACGACATGAGAACTATTTGAAAGCAGAACGCCAGAGCTCAGTAAAAAAAAAACAGATGTCAGGTTGAACTTTACAGTTATAAATATATCTCTGAGCTCAGTACAGAGTGGAGAAGCCTCTCTCAGCTCCAATTATGTGAACAGGAGAGTAGGCTACACACACACACACACAGAGATACACACACATACACACGCACACAGACACACACACATATGGAGGCGTCTAGATATTGAGGCTTGGTTCAGACAGACCTTGGCACCTGCTGTGCAGTGTGAATATGTGTGGGTCTGTAGGTCTACAGGTGTAGGATCTTAATTTGATCACTCTGTTGCAAACTTCGTGATTCACAAACATGCAATAAAAACCCGCACCAAACACGTTATATTACAGCCAGGTCAGCCGTGAAAAAAAGTCCATCCATGTCCATCCATGTCTGGGGACGTCGGGAGAGGACATGGAAACCAGCCACTAGGGGCAGCAGTGAGTGCAGTTACCTTGAAGTAGGCTTGGGTTTAGCTAGGATGTTGTGGACTGGGATGGTGGATTGGGGTAAGCTGAGAGCTATGGCTCCGAGGGTTGTGTGTTAATTCCAGTAGTAGTAGACATGTTTTAAATGTTCTTGTTTGCATGTATATCCACCTATTACGCCTACACTAATATCCCCACACACACTCCCACTAACATCCCCACACACACTCCCACTAATATCCCCACACACACACTCACACTAAAACTAACACACCCACACACACCCCCACCCACACTCCCACTAACATCCCCACACACACTCCCACTGTTATTATTATTTTACTGTTATTACTATAAATACTATTATTTGTACGATTATTATTACTATTACTGTTATTACTACTACTTTTAGTATTATTATTATAATTATTACTATTATTATTAGTATTACTATATTTAATACTTTTACTATTATAACTATTAGTATCACTATAAATTTGTACTATTTTTATTACTATTAACATTATAAAAAAATATTATGTTTTGTATTATTACTACTACTAATATTATTATTAATAGTATCATTACCATTATCACTATTATTATTTTTACTATTAATATTATTATTATTGCTACTACTTTCACAGTAGCATCCACAATGGCCAAAACTAAATTCAACTAATGAGCTAAATAAATGTTTAAAAACTAGGAATAAAATCGGATAAAAAAAAAAGTAAGATCCCAAACAAATATCACAACCTAATTTACAGAACTTCTCCTCCTGCTTCTCTCTTTTGATGGTTATTGTGTGGGTGGACACATCAAAGTGTACCTCTTATTGTTAAAGGTGGCAAAGCGGTCAACAACACTACTGTGGCTTAGTGCCCCAAGCACTTCACCCTCAATGGACATGGCTGCAAGACTTGCAAGCCTTTTCTGACCCGCTGTCTTACGCAACCAGGAGTGCAAGCTGGCACAGTGCACTAAAGGACCTTTCACAGGAGCAGCTGCTCACAGGAACTGTGAAGGCAACGTGAATGATTTCCTTCAGAGAAGGAAAAACTTCATCATCCAGGAGGTTATGCACAGCAAGCCATCCAGCCTCTCTTTTCCGGGCAAGAAAGTTTCTGGCCACCAACATCTCTTGTGTTTTAACATCAATACTGTAGTGCTTGGCAAACTCAGTTAATTAAGCATGATGTATCTAGGAAGATGTTTGAGTTGGTTCTGCATGCCTGTCTGCCTTTGAGCAGACCTGCATCTACAGTCGAGAATCGCTGGTTTTACAAACCATCCTGTCCAAGCAGGGGAGCAACAACTCTGTTTTCATTGTTTGGGAACATGACAATTCTGTGTCTCAACCCAAGGAGGTCTCCACTACAAAATCTCCCATTTTCCTTTGTTTGAGCTTTCTTGTGACATCTGCCTCTGGAATATTGTGAATTTCCCAGAGTGCTTTGGTTCTGTCATAAAGTTATGTGGTAAATGCATCTGTGTGTTTGCCTATCAGTGTGTCACATACAGCTTGTTTGCTGAAACAAGCTTCTGCCAGGTCTACAGTCTCTTTCTGGAGGAACTTGTGTCGTCCCTCAGTTACAGAAAGAAGAGACTGAAATATCAGTAGCAAATACAGAGAACTGATGAAGCTTTGCTCTCAGTCAACAATAGCAGTCAACAATAGACAGTCAACAATAGCAGTTAAATGTCCAGGACTGCATTTATGGACCGCAGCTGGCATGCCCAGCGAGTGTTTGAGAGCTGTACAAGTTCAGCTGATGCTATTCCAAGTTTGGACTGAGCTTCTTTGAATTTGTGGTGGTTAACTAGGGATGTACTGAAAAAACAAATGCACATTCTCCAAGAAACTGAAAAACTCAGCAGCCTCCGGAATCGCCCTGCAAGAATGACACAACACCAAATGAAGCTCATGAGCAAAGCAATGTACATCAATTGCTTCCGGATGCAACACTCTGAAATGTGCTTGTACACCTCCTTTGGACCCACTCATGACAGCTGCACCATCATAGGTCTGTGGAACGCACATTAGGCCTGCTACCTCCATCATAGGTCTGTGCACGTTAGGCCTGCAACCTCCATCATAGGTCTGTGCACGTTAGGCCTGCTACCTCCATCATAGGTCTGTGCACATTAGGCCTGCTACCTCCATCATAGGTCTGTGCACGTTAGGCTTGTACCTCCATCATAGTTCAACACACGTTAGGCCTGCTACCTCCATCATAGGTCAACACACATTAGGCCTGCTACCTCCATCATAGGTCTGTGTACGTTAGACCTGCTACCTCCATCATAGGTCTGTGCACGTTAGGCCTGCTACCTCCATCATAGGTCAACACACTTTAGGCCTGCTACCCCCATCATAGGTCTGTGCACGTTAGACCTGCTACCTCCATCATAGGTCTGTGCACGTTAGGCCTGCTACCTCCATCATAGGTCAACACACGTTAGGCCTGCTACCTCCATCATAGGTCAACACACGTTAGGCCTGCTACCTCCATCATAGGTCAACACACGTTAGGCCTGCTACCTCCATCATAGGTCAACACACGTTAGGCCTGCTACCTCCATCATAGGTCTGTTCATGTTAGGCCTGCTACCTCCATCATAGGTCTGTGCACGTTAGACCTGCTACCTCTCTCATAGGTCAACACACTTTAGGCCTGCTACCTCTCTCATAGGTCAACACACTTTAGGCCTGCTACCTCCATCATAGGTCAATAACACGTTAGGCCTGCTACCTCCATCATAGGTCTGTGCACGTTAGGCCTGCAACCTCCATCATAGGTCTGTGCACGTTAGGCCTGCTACCTCCATCATAGGTTTGTGCACGTTAGGCCTGCTACCTCCATCATAGGTCAACACACGTTAGGCCTGCTACCTCCATCATAGGTCAACGCACGTTAGGCCTGCTACCTCCATCATAGGCTTGTGCACGTTAGGCCTGCTACCTCCATCATAGGTTTGTGCACGTTAGGCCTGCTACCTCCATCATAGGTCAACACACGTTAGGCCTGCTACCTCCATCATAGGTCTGTTCATGTTAGGCCTGCTACCTCCATCATAGGTTTGTGCACGTTAGGCCTGCTACCTCCATCATAGGTCAACACACGTTAGGCCTGCTACCTCCATCATAGGTCAACGCACGTTAGGCCTGCTACCCCCATCATAGGTCTGTGCACGTTAGGCCTGGTACCTCCATCATAGGTCAACACACGTTAGGCCTGCTACCTCCATCATAGGTCAACACACGTTAGGCCTGCTACCCCCATCATAGGTATGTGCACGTTAGGCCTGCTACCTCCATCATAGGTCTGCGCACGTTAGGCCTGCTACCTCTCTCATAGGTCAACACACGTTAGGCCTGCTACCTCCATCATAGGTCAACACACGTTAGGCCTGCTACCTCCATCATAGGTCTGAGCACATTAGGCCTGCTACCTCCATCATAGGTCTGTGCACTTTAGGCCTGCTACCTCCATCATAGGTCTGCGCACGTTAGGCCTGCTACCTCCATCATAGGTCTGCGCACGTTAGGCCTGCTACCTCCATCATAGGTCTGTGCACGTTAGGCCTGCTACCTCCATCATAGGTCTGCGCACGTTAGGCCTGCTACCTCCATCATAGGTCTGTGCACGTTAGACCTGCTACCTCCATCATAGGTCTGTTCATGTTAGGCCTGCTACCTCCATCATAGTTCAACACACGTTAGGCCTGCTACCTCCATCATAGGTCTGTGCACATTAGACCTGCTACCTCTCTCATAGGTCAACACACTTTAGGCCTGCTACCTCTCTCATAGGTCAACACACTTTAGGCCTGCTACCTCCATCATAGGTCAACACACGTTAGGCCTGCTACCCCCATCATAGGTCTGTGCACGTTAGGCCTGCCTGCCCTCTCATTTGGAGCTGCTGTTACAACTCATTTGCTATCGATTGGGCATCAAATGACTTGATTTCTGCTAGTGCTAGTAAACGCTCCTTAACTGTTCCCTCTGTCACATATCTAACACACAGAGCCAACTGTTCAGACTGCCCATCCCTGACCTCATCCGCCATAATGGCGTCCATAAACTCTTGAGCACAGCATTCGATCACGTCATTCTGAGATTCTGGAGAGAGAGACGTCGTATTTGATGGAGCATTGTACCTTTGCAGGAAAGGGTCAAACTCCTTCAAAAGCTCCATGCATTCAAAAAAGTTCCCTCCATTTGTGCTTTCACGAGATTCATCATTGGCACGGAAAGAGAGTCCCTGTCTTCCTAACATTGAGGTGACCGCAACAATTCTCCTCAGATACTCCATTCTCCCTGCAATATCACGAGCATGGGCAGATGTTTAAAATCTGAGCAATGTTGCCATGACTGCTAGTTGCCTGGTAGCTTTGCGTTGACACAACACTGTCTCTGTGTGTTCGTGCCATTTCATGTTTACCGAAGATAAACAAAGATTTTTTTTTCCATTTTTGCAGCCATTACTGACTAAATAATACAATTGAATGTTTTTGCCAAAACCTCTAGATGGAAAGCAGAAAGCTGTGTTTCTGTGGACAGGGTACTCTACCCAATTGTCTTTCTCAAACCAGCAGTGCTGAAATGGCCTTTTCTGTGTGACCAAACTTTTGTGTGGGTAGCTATTCAGCTTCACTTGTCCAGTGTCTTTGTCACCTAAATTGCTCTAATTTCTGGAAGGAGTTGCTGCAGTGGCTTGATTACTTTCTCTCTCAGGATCTGTTTGTTGTTCCTCTCTGTCTGGATCTGTTTGTTGTCTCTCTCTCTCTGGATCTGTTTGATGTCTCTCTCTCTCTGGATCTGTTTGTTGTCCCTCTCTCTATCTGGATCTGTTTGTTGTCTCTCTCTCTGGATCTGTTTGTTGTCCCTCTCTCTCTGGATCTGTTTGTTGTTCCTCTCTGTCTGGATCTGTTTGTTATTCCTCTCTCTCTGGATCTGTTTGTCTCTCTCTCTCTGGATCTGTTTGTTATTCCTCTCTCTCTGGATCTGTTTGTTGTCTCTCTCTGGATCTGTTTGTTGTCTCTCTCTCTCTGTATCTGTTTGTTGTCCCTGTTTCTCTGGATCTGTTTGTTGTTCCTCTCTGTCTGGATCTGTTTGTTGTCCCTCTCTCTCTCTCTCTGGATCTGTTTGTTGTTCCTCTCTGTCTGGATCTGTTTGTTGTCTCTCTCTCTCTCTGGATCTGTTTGTTGTCTCTCTCTCTCTGGATCTGTTTGTTGTCTCTCTCTCTCTGGATCTGTTTGTTGTCTCTCTCTCTCTCTGGATCTGTTTGTTGTCTCTCTCTCTGGATCTGTTTGTTGTCTCTCTCTCTCTCTGAATCTGTTTGTCTCTCTCTCTCTCTGGATCTGTTTGTTATTCATCTCTCTCTGGATCTGTTTGTTGTCTCTCTCTCTGGATCTGTTTGTTGTCCCTCTCTCTCTGGATCTGTTTGTTGTCTCTCTCTCTCTGTATCTGTTTGTTGTCCCTGTTTCTCTGGATCTGTTTGTTGTTCCTCTCTGTCTGGATCTGTTTGTTATTCCTCTCTCTCTGGATCTGTTTGTCTCTCTCTCTCTGGATCTGTTTGTTATTCCTCTCTCTCTGGATCTGTTTGTCTCTCTCTCTCTGGATCTGTTTGTTGTCTCTCTCTCTCTGTATCTGTTTGTTGTCCCTGTTTCTCTGGATCTGTTTGTTGTTCCTCTCTGTCTGGATCTGTTTGTTGTCCCTCTCTCTCTCTCTGGATCTGTTTGTTGTTCCTCTCTGTCTGGATCTGTTTGTTGTCCCTCTCTCTCTGGATCTGTTTGTTGTCTCTCTCTCTCTGGATCTGTTTGTTGTTCCTCTCTGTCTGGATCTGTTTGTTGTCTCTCTCTCTCTCTGGATCTGTTTGTTGTCTCTCTCTCTCTGGATCTGTTTGTTGTCTCTCTCTCTCTGGATCTGTTTGTTGTCTCTCTCTCTCTCTGGATCTGTTTGATGTCTCTCTCTCTGGATCTGTTTGTTGTCTCTCTCTCTCTCTGAATCTGTTTGTCTCTCTCTCTCTCTGGATCTGTTTGTTATTCATCTCTCTCTGGATCTGTTTGTTGTCTCTCTCTCTCTGGATCTGGTTGTTGTCCCTCTCTCTCTGGATCTGTTTGTTGTCTCTCTCTCTCTGTATCTGTTTGTTGTCCCTGTTTCTCTGGATCTGTTTGTTGTTCCTCTCTGTCTGGATCTGTTTGTTGTCCCTCTCTCTCTCTCTGGATCTGTTTGTTGTTCCTCTCTGTCTGGATCTGTTTGTTGTCTCTCTCGCTCTCTGGATCTGTTTGTTGTCCCTCCTTCTCTGGATCTGTTTGTTGTTTCTCTCTCTCTGGATCTGTTTGTTGTCTCTCTCTCTCTCTGGATCTGTTTGTTGTCTCTCTCTCTGGATCTGTTTGTTGTCTCTCTCTCTCTCTGGATCTGTTTGTTGTCTCTCTCTCTCTCTCTGGATCTGTTTGTCTCTCTCTCTCTCTGGATCTGTTTGTTATTCATCTCTCTCTGGATCTGTTTGTTGTCTCTCTCTCTCTGGATCTGTTTGTTGTCCCTCTCTCTCTGGATCTGTTTGTTGTCTCTCTCTCTCTGTATCTGTTTGTTGTCCCTGTTTCTCTGGATCTGTTTGTTGTTCCTCTCTGTCTGGATCTGTTTGTTGTCCCTCTCTCTCTCTCTGGATATGTTTGTTGTTCCTCTCTGTCTGGATCTGTTTGTTGTCTCTCTCTCTCTGGATCTGTTTGTTGTCCCTCTCTGTCTGGATCTGTTTGTTGTCCATCTCTTTCTGGATCTGTTTGTTGTCCCTGTTTCTCTGGATCTGTTTGTTGTCCCTCTCTCTCTGGATCTGTTTGTTGTCTCTCTCTGGATCTGTTTGTTGTCTCTCTCTCTGGATCTGTTTGTTGTCCCTCTCTCTCTGGATCTGTTTGTTGTCCCTCTCTGGATCTGTTTGTTGTTCCTCTCTGTCTGGATCTGTTTGTTGTCTCTCTCTGGATCTGTTTGTTGTCTCTCTCTCTGGATCTGTTTGTTGTCCCTCTCTGTCTGGATATGTTTGTTGTCCCTCTCTCTCTGTCTGGATCTGTTTGTTGTCTCTCTCTGGATCTGTTTGTTGTCTCTCTCTGGATCTGTTTGTTGTCTCTCTCTGGATCTGTTTGTTGTCTCTCTCTCTCTGGATCTGTTTGTTGTCTCTCTCTGGATCTGTTTGTTGTCTCTCTCTGGATCTGTTTGTTGTCTCTCTCTCTGGATCTGTTTGTTGTCCCTCTCTCTCTGGATCTGTTTGTTGTCTCTCTCTGGATCTGTTTGTTGTCCCTCTCTGGATCTGTATGTTGTCCCTCTCTGGATCTGTTTGTTGTCCCTCTCTCTCTCTCTCTGGATCTGTTTGTTTTCCCTCTCTCTCTCTCTGGATCTGTTTGTTGTTCCTCTCTGTCTGGATCTGTTTGTTGTTCCTCTCTGTCTGGATCTTTTTGTTGTCCCTCTCTCTCTGGATTTGTTTGTTGTCCCTCTCTCTCTGGATCTGTTTGTTGTCCCTCTCTCTCTGGATCTGTTTGTTGTCTCTCTCTGGATCTGTTTGTTGTCCCTCACTCTCTGGATCTGTTTGTTGTCCCTCTCTGGATCTGTTTGTTGTTCCTCTCTGTCTGGATCTGTTTGTTGTCCTTCTCTGTCTGGATCTGTTTGTTGTCCCTCTCTCTCTGTCTGTATCTGTTTGTTGTCTCTCTCTGGATCTGTTTGTTGTCTCTCTCTGGATCTGTTTGTTGTCTCTCTCTCTCTGGATCTGTTTGTTGTCTCTCTCTGGATCTGTTTGTTGTCTCTCTCTGGATCTGTTTGTTGTCTCTCTCTCTGGATCTGTTTGTTGTCTCTCTCTGGATCTGTTTGTTGTCCCTCTCTGGATCTGTTTGTTGTCCCTCTCTCTCTGGATCTGTTTGTTGTCTCTCTCTGGATCTGTTTGTTGTCCCTCTCTGGATCTGTTTGTTGTCCCTCTCTCTCTCTCTCTGGATCTGTTTGTTGTCCCTCTCTCTCTGGATCGGTTTGTTGTCTCTCTCTCTCTGGATCTGTTTGTTGTCCCTCTCTCTCTGGATCTGTTTGTTGTCCCTCTCTCTCTGGATCGGTTTGTTGTCTCTCTCTCTCTAGATCTGTTTGTTGTCTCTCTCTCTGGATCTGTTTGATGTCTCTCTCTCTGGATCGGTTTATTGTCCCTCTCTCTCTGGATCTGTTTGTTGTCTCTCTCTCTGGATCTGTTTGATGTCTCTCTCTCTGGATCTGTTTATTGTCCCTCTCTCTCTGGATCTGTTTGTTGTCCCTCTCTCTCTGGATCTGTTTGTTGTTCCTCTCTGTCTGGATCTGTTAATTGTCCCTCTCTCTCTGGATCTGTTTGTTGTCTCTCTCTCTCTGGATCTGTTTGTTGTCTCTCCCTCTCTGGATCTGTTTGTTGTCTCTCTCTCTCTGGATCTGTTTGTTGTCCCTCTCTGTCTGGATCTGTTTGTTGTCTCTCTCTCTGGATCTGTTTGTTGTCTCTCTCTCTCTGGATCTGTTTGTTGTCCCTCTCTGTCTGGATCTGTTTGTTGTCTCTCTCTCTCTGGATCTGTTTGTTGTCTCTCTCTGTCTGGATCTGTTTGTTGTCCCTCTCTGTCTGGATCTGTTTGTTGTCTCTCTCTCTCTCTCTCTCTGGATCTGTTTGTTGTCCCTCTCTCTCTCTCTCTGGATCTGTTTTTTGTCCCTCTCTCTCTGGATCTGTTTGTTCCCTATTTCTCTGGGCATGATTGCTGTCTCTCACTTATACAGCTCGTATGTTGATCTCTGCCTTGCATAGAAGTCTCTCTTTCTGCATGACCCTTTAAGATATCATGAACATAATTTATTTTTGCCTAACAGAAGTAAGACATATGCTGTCATATGCTGTACAACTTTAACTGAAAGCTTAAACATCTACTTGCTTTAAAAAAAAAATCACTAACCCTGATCAGACATGCTCCCTCAGCCCTGTTAGCCTCCAGCTTCTTTCCCTCATTCTTGTCTGCTGTGTTTTGTCATGTATTGTTATTAAACTCATATTTACGATAACTCAAGGCTTAATAGTCGGTTTAAGTTTTAATTTGTTTGTTTGAACTGTTAAAATCTTAATTTCCGAATTGGCCTTCGTCAGAGCTGCTGGCACGGCCTCTCTTGAATAATTTCCGTATATCCATGTAACGAAATGTCGATAGCTAGCCTACAGTTGAGACATTAACGATAATTCAATGACATTGTGATCAACACTATGTCACCTTTTCTACTGAATGAAAGCAATTAAGTATGAAAAGATAGCATGCATGATGTTCATGATGTTACATCATCATCATCATGTTACATCATTATCATGTTACATCATCATCATGTTACATCATCATCATGTTACATCATCATCATCATGTTACTTCATCATCATGTTACATCATCCTCATGTTACATCGTCATCATGTTACATCATCTGTCTCATTTATAGCCTGGCACAGATAGCAAAACTAGCAAAACTACATTAAATACAACAGATATCATCGCTGCATACCATATGTCGAATTTAAAAGACACGGTTACCTTTAGCTAGCTCGCAACGTCTGTTACACTGTAACTTAAAGGCAGCCTCACGTAAAAACCTATTGGTTAACAAAGCTTTGATTATGACCAAAGTCTATAGTAGTGAAAACTCTCTCTCTCTCTGTTCTAACTTACCACACATTCACATCGTAGCCTATCTGCATGACTCCATCCTGTCTGAACCTTTTCCTCTCAGTTTACTGTTAGCTAGCAGTCTCAAGCCACAGCAGTAGCTAACATTAACCAAAATGTTAGCTACAAGTAGACCGAACTGTCACTAGCGCATGCAACAGCCTCTACAGCAGCAGCCAACTCTAGGTCCTAGTGCCCGCCCGGTATGAAGCTTAAGATGCGATGGAACGGTTGACGGAAAAAATAAATCACAGAAAAAATATATTGACTGATATATATATTGATTTATTTAGGGGGGGAGTTAATGAATATTTTAGGGGGGCTAAAGCCTGTTGGGTTCCCCTGTGTCAATCCACTTAATATTTGTACAATTATTACTATTATTATTATTATTATTATTACTATTATTATTATTATTATTACTATTACTATTCAAATTGTTATTTGTACTATGATTATTAATATTATTATCACTATTACTTTTATTATCTGCACTGTTATTATTACTATAAATATACTATTACTATTAATACTAATATTATTACTACTAGTATTATTATGATTACTGTTATTACTACTATTATTACTTTTATTATTACTATTAATATTGTCATTTGTACTCTTATTATTACTACTATTATTACTATTACAATTGATATTAATATGGTTATTTGCACTGTTTTTATTGCTACTATTATTACTACTATTATTGTTATTACTATTATTACTACTACTATTACCACCATTGTTATTACTATTATTACTCATTTTGTTATTACTAGTGTTTCTACTAGTATTATTCTTGTTACTACTAGTAGTATTACTATTGTTTCTACTGGTAGTATTACTTTTGTTACTATTAGTATTATTACTATTGTTACTACACGTAGTATTACTATTGTTACTACTGGTAGTATTACTATTATTGCTATTAGTATTATTACTATTGTTACTACTAGTAGTATTACTATTGTTACTATTAGTAGTATTACTATTGTTACTTTTAGTAGTATTACTATTGTTACTTTTAGTAGTATTACTATTGTTACTACAAGTAGTATCACTATTGTTACTACTAGTATTATCACTATTGTTCCACCCTCCTTTCGGAAAATCTGACCACGACTCCATTTTGTTGATCCCTGCCTACAGACAGAAACTAAAACAAGAAGCTCCCGCGCTGAGGTCTGTTCAACGCTGGTCCAACCAATCTGATTCCACACTCCAAGACTGCTTCCATCACGTGGACTGGGAAATGTTTCGTATTGCGTCAGACAACAACATTGACGAATACGCTGATTCGGTGAGCAAGTTCATTAGAACGTGCGTTGAAGATGTTGTTCCCATAGCAACGATTAAAACATTCCCAAACCAGAAACCGTGGATTGATGGCAGCATTCGCGTGAAACTGAAAGCCCGAACCACTGCTTTTAATCAGGGCAAGGTGACCGGAAACATGACCGAATACAGTGTAACTATTCACTCCACAAGGCAATCAAACAAGCTAAGCGTCAGTATAGAGACAAATTAGAATCTCAATTCAATGGCTCAGACACAAGCGGTATGTGGCAGGGTCTAGAGTCAATCACGGATTACAAAAAGAAAACCAGCCCCGTCACGGAAACAGGATGTCTTGCTCCCAGGCAGACTAAATAACTTTTTTGCCCGCTTTGAGGACAATACAGAGCCACTGACACGGCCCGCAACTAAAACATGCGGACTCTCCTTCACTGCAGCCGACGTGAGGAAAACATTTAAATGTGTCAACCTTCGCAAGGCTGCAGGCCCAGACGGCATCCCCAGCCGCGCCCTCAGAGCATGAGTAGACCAGCTGGCTGGTGTGTTTACGGACATATTCAATCAATCCCTATCCCAGTCTGTTGTTCCCACATGCTTCAAGAGGTCCACCATTGTTCCTGTTCCCAAGAAAGCTAAGGTAACTGAGCTAAACGACTACCGCCTCGTAGCACTCACTTCCGTCATCATGAAGTGCTTTGAGAGACTAGTCAAGGACCATATCACCTCCACCCTACCTGACACCCTAGACCCACTCCAATTTGCTTACCGCCCAAATAGGTCCACAGACGATGCAATCTCAACCACACTGCACACTGCCCTAACCCATCTGGACAAGAGGAATACCTATGTGAGAATGCTGTTCATCGACTACAGCTCGGCATTCAACACCATAGTACCCTCCAAGCTCGTCATCAAGCTCGAGACCCTGGGTCTCGACCCTGCCCTGTGCAACTGGGTACTGGACTTCCTGATGGGCCGCCCCCAGGTGGTGAGGGTAGGCAACAACATTTCCACCCCGCTGATCCTCAACACTGGGGCCCCACAAGGGTGCGTTCTGAACCTTCTCCTGTACTCCCTGTTCACCCACGACTGCGTGGCCACGCACGCCTCCAACTCAATAATCAAGTTTGCGGACGACACAACAGTGGTAGGCTTGATTACCAACAACGACGAGATGGCCTACAGGGAGGAGGTGAGGGCCCTCGGAGTGTGGTGTCAGGAAAATAACCTCACACTCAACGTCAACAAAACTAAGGAGATTATTGTGGACTTCAGGAAACAGCAGAGGGAACACCCCCCTATCCACATCGATGGAACAGTAGTGGAGAGGGTAGTAAGTTTTAAGTTCCTCGGCATACACATCACAGACAAACTGAATTGGTCCACCCACACAGACAGCATCGTGAAGAAGGCGCCTCTTCAACCTCAGGAGGCTGAAGCGATAATTTTGAGACTATCACAGTGCAGGTGCATTTATACGGAGACTTGATTACACACAGGTGGATTGTATTTATCATCATTAGTCATTTAGGTCAACATTGGATCATTCAGAGATCCTCACTGAACTTCTGGAGAGAGTTTGCTGCACTGAAAGTAAAGGGGCTGAATAATTTTGCACGCCCAATTTTTCAGTTTTTGATTTGTTAAAAAAGTTTGAAATATCCAATAAATGTCGTTCCACTTCATGATTGTGTCCCACTTGTTGTTGATTCTTCACAAAAAAATACAGTTTTATATCTTTATGTTTGAAGCCTGAAATGTGGCAAAAGGTCTAATGCAAACAGGGTTACAATAATTAATCCCGCACAAAGAACCAGGCGGGCCGGCTGACTAATAAAGCCTCACTAATTGTAACCAACTCAAAACAGGTGTACTCAATAAACACATAAGGAGGGGGAGAAAAGAATCAGTGGCAGCTAGTAGGACAGCGACGGCGACCGCCGAGCGCCACCCGAACGGGAAGGGGAGCCACCTTCGGTCGGAGTCGTGACAATATCGTTATTTCTGACTTTTGAGTCACGCCTGGAAGATTGAAATATGATTTTCATGTGTTTGTTTGATGGGTTGCTGTCCTCAGATGGTTTGCTTTCGCCGTTTAGCCTTTTTGAAATCTGAATGTTCATCTTGAAACCCATGTATAAAAACTTGTATGATTACGAATGATCCTTTATTTTTGTTTTTGAATTTGGCGCGCTGCTATTTCACTGGGTGTGTACAAATCAATCCCGTTAACGGCAGTGGCTCGGGTGGTTGTTGTCCTTGATGAGGCGCTGTTGCTATAGCGCCTTCTTCACCACGCTGTCTTTGTGGGTGGACCATTTCAGTTTGTCCGTGATGTGTATGCAGAGGAACTTAATGTAAAACGTTCCACCTTCTCCACTACTGTCCCGTCGATGTGGATGGGGAAGTTAGCATAGCTGCTCAGAAGCCAGATCCCCCTAGGGCGCTCTGCAAATGTTTGCAGGCAAATTAAGAATTAATTGAAAAGAGTTAGCATTCAAAAACACTCTCAGAACCAATTACGGGCGCTGTCTCAGATACGAATCCCAGAAGGGGGAACAGGGGATTGCAGGCCCCGACGCACTTCTATTTATAGATGCGTGCGACTCTCAAAGTGCTCCCTGCAGAGAGGCCTCAGTGACATATTATGGACAGGTTTCAAAGAAAGAGCCCCCTCCAAATGACCTGTTATAACGCAGCTCTGCACAGATCATGTGAGTTACAGAGGATTCAATAATCCGCTGTTGGAAAGATATCGAAGCGTTTCAAACAACCGAACACACACACACACCCTGTATACCCACACACACTCTGTATACACACACACCCTGTAAACACACACACACTTTGTATACACACACACACCCTGTAAACACACACACACTCGGTATACACACACACCCTGTATACCCACACACACCCTGTATACTCACACACACACTGTATACACACAAATCAGGTACACAAACACACACACACACACAGACCCTGTATACAAATCAAATCAAATCCAATCATATGTATTTATATAGCCCTTCTTACATCAGCTGATATCTCAAAGTGCTGTACAGAAACCCAGCCTAAAACCCCAAACAGCAAGCAATGCAGGTGTAGAAGCACGGTGGCTAGGAAAAACTCCCTAGAAAGGCCAAAACCTAGGAAGAAACCTAGAGAGGAACCAGGCAATGAGGGGTGCCCAGTCCTCTTCTGGCTATGCCGGGTGGAGATTATTACAGAACATGGGAGCGAGAGAGAGAGAAAGAGAGTAAGAAAGAGAGGGAGAAAGAAAGAGAGAGAGAAAGAAAGAAAGAAAGAAAGAAAGAAAGAAAGAAAGAAGAAAGAAAGAAAGAAAGAGAGAATTAGAGAGAGTATACTTAAATTCACAGAGGACACCAGATAATACAGGAGAAGTACTCCAGATATAACAGACTGACCCTAACACATAAACTACTGCAGCATAAATACTGGAGGCTGAGACAGGAGGGGTCAGACACTGTGGCCCCATCCGATGAGACCCCCTGTCAGGGCCAAACAGGCAGGATATAA
The DNA here is from genome assembly GCF_057628025.1 of Oncorhynchus mykiss. Lineage (NCBI taxonomy): Eukaryota > Metazoa > Chordata > Actinopteri > Salmoniformes > Salmonidae > Oncorhynchus > Oncorhynchus mykiss. The sequence continues at coordinate 6,792,862 of NC_143029.1, forward strand.
CCCCACCCACTTTGCCAAAGCACAGCCCCCACACCACTAGAGGGAAACCTTCAACCACCAACTTACCATCCTGAGACAAGGCCGAGTATAGCCCACGAAGATCTCCCCCATAAGCACAAACCCGAGGGAGGCGCCAACCCAGACAGGAACCTTGAGGAACACCGAAATTTACAGTTGATTTGTCAGAGGACAAACCATTCACAGAGACAAACTGATATCTTTCCGACAGATAAGATCTAAACCAGGCCAGAACTTGTCCGTGTAGACCAATTTGGGTTTCCAATCTCTCCAGAAGAATGTGGTGATAGATGGTATCAAAAGCAGAACTAAGGTCTAGGATCATGAGGACAGATGCAGAGCCTCGGTCTGAAGCCATTAAAAGGTAAATTACCACCTTCACAAGTGCAGTCTCAGTGCTATGATGGGGTCTAAAACCAGACTTAAGCATTTCGTATGCATTGTTTGTCTTCAGGAAGGCAGTGAGTTGTTGCGCAACAGCTTTTTCAAAAAAATTTGAGAGGAATGTAAGATTCGTTATAGGCCGATAGTTTTATAAATATTTTCTGGGTCAAGGTTTGGCTCAAGAGAGGCTTTATTACTGCCACTTTTAGTGAGTTTGGTACACATCCGGTGGATAGAGAGCCGTTTATTATGTTCAACATAGGAGGGCCAAGCACAGGAAGCAGCTCTTTCAGTAGTTTAGTTGGAATAGGGTCCAGTATGCAGCTTGAAGTTTTAGAGGCCATGATTATTTTCATCATTGTGTCAAGAGATATAGTACTAAAACACTTACGTGGCTCTCTTGATCCTAGGTCCTGGCAGAGTTGTGCAGACTCAGGACAACTGAGCTTTGGAGGAATACGCAGATTTAAAGAGGAGTCTGGATAATGCTGGGCCAATAGGACTCCCAATCATGGCCGGTTGCGATACAGCCTGGATACGAACCAGGGTGTCTGTAGTGACGCCTCTAGAACTGAGATGCCTTAGACCGCTACGCCACTCGGGAGCCCAATATATCCATCCCGTGGTCCTGGGGTCAGGGTGACCCAGGCCCTGTGTGTGGGGGGCTCCCCTTTCTGTGCTCTGCGCTCGCGGGTCAGAGTGACCCAGGCCTTGTGTGTGGAGGGCTGGCGCTCTTGCGCTGGCGGGTCAGAGCGACCCTGTCAGCCACTGGCGAGGCGTGTGGCGTGGAGCGTAGTAGAGTGTCTGCGAGTGTGGCGAGGCTGTGCTCTGGGCTCCCCGCTCTGCGCCCTGCGCTCTGGGCTCACCGCTGCAAGCCGCTACACAGGTCCGGACGTGCCTCGCCGTGTGCTAGAGAGCAGCCGAGTGTTAGAGTCGCGCTCTTGCGCTCCTGAGTCAGAGCGACCCTGCCAGCCACTGGCGAGGCGTGTGGCGTCGAGCGTAGTAGAGTGTCTGCGAGTGTGGCGGGGCTGTGCCCTGCCAGCCGCTACACAGGTCCGGACGTGCCCCGGTGTGTGCTAGAGTGACAGCCGAGTGTTCTCGTTGCGCTCGTGGCTCAGAGCGACCCTGCCAGCCGCTGCACAGGTCCGGACGTGCTCCGTCGTCGTGTGCTAGAGAGCAGCTGAGTGTTCTCGTTGCTCGGCTGGGGTGGGTCGACTGCACACGGCTACACAGGAGCGCGCAAGCGAGCCTCGAGCATTTTCGGGTCTCGGTCTCCCGCAGTAAGCCGGCCCGGCCGGCCCTACGTAGAGAGGATTCTAATATTGTCAGCGGCACCCACCCGCACACACCCGCACACACCCGCACACACACACACACAAAGTGACCGGCGCCCCACCCACCCGTGCCAAGTGCACTCTTGCCCGCAGCTCAGCGGACCCGATCAGTGGAGCCGAGCGGCCATGGCCGCGCGTTTTACGGCCGCGCAGGTTCTAGAACAGATCTTGTCCAGCGTGGACCAAGAAGACTACTCGGATTGCCAGGAGGAGGAGGAAGAGGAGGAAGAGGTTTCGGAAGACGAAGACGGGGAGGAATACAACCCCGAGCGCCGCGAGGTCGACGATGCCTCTTCTCCCTCTTCTGAGGGAGAGCAGCCCGAGGAAGAGCCGCCCGAGGACGAGCACGAGGACGAGCGCGAGGACCGCGGCGAGGAAGAGATCTCCTCGGCCCCGGACCAACGGGAGGCGCCGTTGCTGTCGAAAAACGGCAAAATCGAGTGGTCCCCCGTGGCCTACGGCCGCCGCCGCGGGGCCCTCGCCATCTGCCACGTCGGGCCGGACCAGACTCCGGGCCCCACGGCCTATGCCGCGACACAGGCCCGCGACATCGCGTCCGCCTTCCACCTGTTTGTCACACCGGCGATAGAAAGGATAATTGTGGAAATGACGAACCTGCACGGGGCCAAAAAATACGGCGACGGCTGGCAACCCATGGACGCCACGGACCTGCGCGCCTACGAAGGGCTGCTGATCCTAGCGGGCGTCTACAGGTCCCGGGGCGAGGCCGCGGCCAGCCTGTGGGACGCCGAGAGCGGCAGGACCGTGTTCCGAGCCACCATGCCGCTCAAGGTCTTTCACAGGTATTCGAGGCTGCTGCGATTCGACGACCACCAGTCGAGACCCGCCAGACTCGCCACGGACAAACTCGCGGCTGCCGGCCGCGACCTGTGGGAGGCGCGGCTGCCGGCCCTCTACAACCCGGGGCCCGACGTGACGGTGGACGAGCAACTGGTCCCGTTCAGAGGTACTGTGCTTGTGATTGCGCTTGCGCTTGCTTTGTGTGTGTGTGTGTGTGTGTGTGCGCGCCTTCTGAGAGAGAGAGGCGGTGCTGCCGTAGCAGCGGCACAAGCGGCGGCTGTAGCAGCGCTGGCAGCATGTGTAACACAAAAGTTGGCCCTTGTGTCTTGTCCCCTTTCCAAAAGGCCGCTGTCCTTTTCGTCAGTACATCCCCAGCAAGCCGGCCAAATACGGCATCAAGTCGTGGGTGGCCTGCGACGCCAAGTCCAGCTACGCTTGGAAGATGCAAGTGTACACCGGCAAGGCGGCCGGCGGAGGCCCCGAGAAGAACCAGGGGATGCGCGTCGTCCTCGATCTGACAACGGGCCTGAGCGGTCGCAACGTCACCTGCGACAACTTCTTCACCTCCTACGACCTGGGCCAGCGGCTCCATGGTGGGCACGGTGAGAAAGAACAAGGCCGAGCTCCCGCCCGCGCTGCTCCAGTCCAGGGGTAGACAGGTCCTGTCCTCCAGGTTCGCCTTCACGCCCACCGCCACTCTGGTGTCCTACCTGGCAAAGAGAAACAAGAACGTGCTACTCTTGAGCACGCTGCACACAGAGGGCCACGTCAGCGATCGCCGCGACAGGAAGCCGGCCCTCATCCTAGACTACAACTGCAACAAGGGCGGCGTGGACAACCTAGACAAGGTGGTGGGCACCTACAGCTGCAGACGGATGATTGCCCGCTGGCCCCTGGTCGTCTTCCACAACATCCTCGACGTGTCCTCCTACAACGCCTTTGTCATATGGCGAGAGATCAAGCCCGACTGGATGCCTGGCAAGCGGAACAAGCGCAGGGTGTTCCTCGAGCAGCTGGGAAAGGCACTCGTGAAGCCGCTGATCCAAAGAAGGCAGCATCTGCCCCGCACCGAAGCGGCGTCAGCCCTTGTCAAAGTCCTACAGAGTGCTACGGCGGCGGCGGCGGCGGTAGCGGCGCCTCGTGATCAACAGCGCCAGGGCCCCGCCTCTGACACGGCCGCTGCCGTAAGAGGAAGAGGTGTCAGCTCTGCCCACCCAAGAAGGACTCCAAGACACACACGGTGTGCTGCAGGTGTAAGAAATAAATCTGCAAAGGCTGTTCACACGCCTACTGTCACACTTGCGCATATTGGGCCTTTAGCCAAGACGGGACAGGGTGACCCGGAGGACAAGGGGACTAGACACAATACCAGGACAACGGGAGGGATATACAGTACCAGTCAAAAGGTTTGACACACCTACTCATTTAAAGGTTTTTCTTAATTTGTACTATTTTCTACATTGTAGGATAAGATTTAGATTTTAGATTCTTCAAAGGAGCCACCCTTTGAATTGATGACAGCTTTGGACACTCGTGGCATTCTCTCAACCAGCTTCACCTGACGATTACGGCCAGAAACAAAGACCTTTCTTCTGAAACTCATCAGTCTATTCTTGTTCTGAGAAATGAAGGCTATTCCATGCGAGAAATTGCCAAGAAACTAAACGCTGTGTACTACTCTCTTCACAGAACAGTGCAAACTGGCCCTAACCAGAATGGGACGGAGGAGGAGTGGGAGGCCCCGGTGCACAACTGAGCCAGAAGACAAGTACATTAGAGTGTCTAGTTTGAGAAACAGACGCCTCACAAGTCCCCAACTTGCTGCTTCATTAAATAGTACCCGCAAAACACCAGTCTCAACGTATGTCACGTTCTGACCTCTATTTCCGTTGTTTTGTATTTATTTAGTATGGTCAGGGCGTGAGTTGGGTGGGCAGTCTATGTTTGTTTTTCTATGTTTTGGGGCATTTCTATGTTTTCGGCCTAGTATGGTTCTCAATCAGAGGCAGGTGTCATTAGTTGTCTCTGATTGAGAATCATACTTAGGTAGCCTGGGTTGCACTGTTTGTTTGTGGGTGATTGTCTATGTTGATGGCTTGTTTCAGCACAGTCCATATGATTAGCTTCACGGTTGTTATTTTGTTTACTGGTTTTGTATAGTGTTCAGTGTTCACTACTTTCTTTATTAAAGTTTGACCATGGACACTTACCACGCCGCGTATTGGTCCTCAGATCCATCTCGCCTCTCCTCTTCAGATGAAGAGGAGGATGGCCGTGACAACGTAAATTAAGAAACCATTTTGAGCTGGTAATTGAACTAACAAATGCTGATGCTCCAGATACTCAACTAGTCTAAAGAAGGCCAGTTTTATTGCTTCTTTAATCAGAACAACAGTTTTCAGCTGTGCGAACATAATTGCAAAAGAGTTTTCTAATGATCAATTAGCCTTTTAAAATTATAAACTTAAATTAGCTAACACAATTTGCCATTGGAACACAGGAGTGATGGTTGCTGATAATGGGCCTCTGTACGCCTATGTAGAAATTCCATTTAAAAAATCTGCCGTTTCCTGCTACAATAGTCATTTACAACATTAACAATGTCTACACTGTATTTCCGATCAATTTGATGTTATTTTAATGGACAATTTTTACTTGACTTTTCTTAACAAAAAAAACAAGGACTAAGCGATCCCAAACTTTTGAACAGTAGAGCATATGTTTGTGTAATGAGATGTGTAGACATTATGGACAGTATAGATATAGGATAGAACATGTAGTCCATCTGAAGAATACATAGGATACTGTGTGTTGGGTATGAGGGGAGGGGCTGTGTCCGTGTGTGTGTGTGTGTGTGTGTGTGTGTGTGTGTGTGTGTGTGTGTGCGTGTGTGCATGCGTGCGTGCGTGCGTGCGTGCGTGCGTGTGTGTGTGTGTGTACGTGCTCCAATACTCACCATCGTAATACATATTCATTGCCAATACTTCTCCTGCTAAATGGTTCCTGTATACTACTGCTAGCCGTCAGCCTGTCAGAGCCAGCGAGAGAAAAGATTGAAAATGATTTATGTGGCATTTGTTTTGCTTTGCCTGTAAATCAGGAGGAACAAGGAAACACATTTATGTTTCTTAGTGGATGAAGTGAGAGATGGAGGGAGAGAAGGGGAGAGAAAGGAACGAAGAAGAAGAGTGAATGCTTTTCTTTCACTCCCTTTGTCCTTCAGGAGAATATGAGTAGGTTGATTTATTGGTTTGCTGTTGTAGTTTCTTGAGAAAGGGAGAGAGAGAGCGAGAGAAAGAGAGAGATAGAGGGAGAGAAAGAGAGAGGGAGAGAAGGAGAGAGAGAGTAAGGGGGAGAAGGCACAAGAGAGAGAGAGAGAGAAAGGGGTAGAGAGAGGGAGAGAGCAAGAGAGAGAGAGGGAGAGAGAGTGTAAGGGGGAGAAAGTGCAAGAGAGACAGAGAGAGAGAGAGAGAAAGGGGGAGAGAGAGAGAGAGGATAAGGTAGAGAAGGTGCAAGAGAGAGAGAGAGAGAGAGGGGGAGAGAGAGGGAGAGAGAGAGAGGATAAGGTAGAGAAGGTGTGTGAGAGAGAGAGAGACAGAGAGAGAGAGAGAGAGATAGAGAGAGAGAGAGAGAGAGTACACAGCTAGTTCATTTGGTTTCTTTGGAAGTTTTAGGAAAGTACGTTTTTGGTTTCCCATTACTTCTGGCAAGAAAGTTGTAAGTTACCTAACCAGTAAACCTGAGAATATGGAGTAAAAATGTTGCCTGTTCTGGGAACGTTTAAAAAAAAAAATTGAATGAGAAAAAAAAGAAGAAACGCAGACACTACTCTTGCTAGTATCACTTCTTCACCCACATCCGCGGAGGACGGATAAAAGCTCTGACGATGACCATGAGGTCAATACTGATACTAGCTGCCCCCTATACTGACACCATGATACTCACTGCCCACTACTGGTAAGTACTGACACCTTGATACTCACTGCCCACTACTGGTATGTACTGACACCTTGATACTAACTGCCCACTACTGGTAAGTACTGACACCTTGATACTCACTGCCCACTACTGGTATGTACTGACACCTTGATACTCACTGCCCCCTATTGGTATGTACTGACACCTTGATACTCACTGCCCACTACTGGTATGTACTGACACCTTGATACTCACTGCCCCCTATTGGTATGTACTGACACCTTGATATTCACTGCCCCCTACTGGTATGTACTGACACCTTGATACTCACTGCCCCCTATTGGTATGTACTGACACCTTGATACTCACTGCCCACTACTGGTATGTACTGACACCTTGATACTCACTGCCCCCTATTGGTATGTACTGACACCTTGATATTCACTGCCCCCTACTGGTATGTACTGACACCTTGATACTCACTGCCCCCTATTGGTATGTACTGACACCTTGATACTCACTGCCCACTACTGGTATGTACTGCCACCTTGATACTCACTGCCCCCTATTGGTATGTACTGACACCTTGATATTCACTGCCCCATATACTGACACCTTGATATTCACTGCCCACTACTGGTATATACTGACACCTTGATACTCACTGCCCCCTATTGGTATGTACTGACACCTTGATATTCACTGCCCCCTACTGGTATGTACTGACACCTTGATACTCACTGCCCCCTATTGGTATGTACTGACACCTTGATACTCACTGCCCACTACTGGTATGTACTGCCACCTTGATACTCACTGCCCCCTATTGGTATGTACTGACACCTTGATATTCACTGCCCCATATACTGACACCTTGATATTCACTGCCCACTACTGGTATATACTGACACCTTGATACTCACTGCCCCCTAATGGTATGTACTGACACCTTGATACGCACTGCCCCCTATACTGACACCTTGATACTAACTGCCCCCTACTGGTATGTACTGACACCTTGATACTCACTGCCCCCTATACTGACACCTTGATACTGACTGCCCCCTACTGGTATGTACTGACACCTTGATACTCACTGCCCCCTATACTGACACCTTGATACTGACTGCCCCCTACTGGTATGTACTGACACCTTGATACTCACTGCCCCCTATACTGACACCTTGATACTGACTGCCCCCTACTGGTATGTACTGACACCTTGATACTCACTGCCCCTAAACTGACACCTTGATACTGACTGCCCCCTATACTGACACCTTGATACTCACTTCCCCCTATACTGACACCTTGATTCTGACTGCCCCCTACTGGTATGTACTGACACCTTGATACTCACTGCCCCCTACTGGTGTGTACTGGCACTTTGATACTAACTGCCCCCTACTGGTATGTACTGACACCTTGATACTAACTGCCCCATATACTGACACCTTGATTCTGACTGCCCCCTACTGGTATGTACTGACACCTTGGTACTCACTGCCCCCTACTGGTATGTACTGACACCTTGATAATAACTGCCCCCTATGGTTACACCTTGATACTCACTGCCCCCTATACTGACACCTTGATACTAACTGCCCCCTAACGGTATGTACTGACACCTTGATACTAACTGCCCCCTATACTGACACCTTGATGCTCACTGCCCCCTAATGGTATGTACTGACACCTTGATACTATCTGCCCCCTATAGTGACACCTTGATACTCACTGCCCCCTACTGGTATGTACTGACACCATGATACTAACTGCCCCCTATACTGACACCTTGATTCTCACTGCCCCCTATACTGACACCTTGATACTCACTGCCCCTAATGGTATGTACTGACACCTTGATACTAACTGCCCACTACTGGTATGTACTGACACCTTGATACTCACTGCCCACTACTGGTATGTACTGACACCTTGATACTCACTGCCCCCTATTGGTATGTACTGACACCTTGATATTCACTGCCCCCTATATTGACACCTTGATATTCACTGCCCACTACTGGTATATACTGACACCTTGATACTCACTGCCCACTACTGGTATGTACTGACACCTTGATACTCACTGCCCCCTATACTGACACCTTGATACTCACTGCCCCCTAATGGTATGTACTGACACCTTGATACGCACTGCCCCCTATACTGACACCTTGATACTAACTGCCCCCTACTGGTATGTACTGACACCTTGATACTAACTGCCCCATATACTGACACCATGATACTAACTGCCCACTACTGGTATGTACTGACACCTTGATACTCACTGCCCCCTACTGGTATGTACTGACACCTTGATTCTCACTGCCCCCTAATGGTATGTACTGACACCTTGATACTAACTGCCGACTACTGGTATGTACTGACACCTTGATACTAGCTGCCCCCTATACTGACACCATGATACTCACTGCCCACTACTGGTATTTACTGACACCTTGATACTCACTGCCCACTACTGGTATGTACTGACACCTTGATGCTCACTGCCCCCTATTGGTATGTACTGACACCTTGATATTCACTGCCCCATATACTGACACCTTGATATTCACTGCCCACTACTGGTATATACTGACACCTTGAAACTCACTGCCCCCTATACTGACACCTTGATACTGACTGCCCCCTACTGGTATGTACTGACACCTTGATACTCACTGCCCCCTATACTGACACCTTGATACTGACTGCCCCCTACTGGTATGTACTGACACCTTGATACTCACTGCCCCCTATACTGACACCTTGATACTGACTGCCCCCTACTGGTATGTACTGACACCTTGATACTCACTGCCCCTAAACTGACACCTTGATACTGACTGCCCCCTATACTGACACCTTGATTCTGACTGCCCCCTACTGGTATGTACTGACACCTTGATACTCACTGCCCCCTACTGTTGTGTACTGACACTTTGATACTAACTGCCCCCTACTGGTATGTACTGACACCTTGATACTAACTGCCCCATATACTGACACCTTGATTCTGACTGCCCCCTACTGATATGTACTGACACCTTGGTACTCACTGCCCCCTACTGGTATGTACTGACACCTTGATAATAACTGCCCCCTATGGTTACACCTTGATACTCACTGCCCCCTATACTGACACCTTGATACTAACTGCCCCCTAACGGTATGTACTGACACCTTGATACTAACTGCCCCCTATACTGACACCTTGATACTCACTGCCCCCTAATGGTATGTACTGACACCTTGATACTATCTGCCCCCTATAGTGACACCTTGATACTCACTGCCCCCTACTGGTATGTACTGACACCTTGATACTAACTGCCCTCTATACTGACACCTTGATTCTCACTGCCCCCTATACTGACACCTTGATACTCACTGCCCCTACTGGTATGTACTGACACCTTGATACTCACTTCCCCCTACACTGACACCTTGATACTCACTGCCCCCTACTGGTATGTACTGACACCTTGATACTCTACGGCAGTCTCAGAGCCATGCTCCATACCACGGTTTGCAACTGCACATGAGGACAAAGATAATTATTTTGGGATAAAATGTCCTGGCTATAATGTTTGGCCATAATGATCATCGTTATGTTTGGAGGAAAAAATGAGGAGGCTTGCAAGCCGAAGAACACCGTCCCAACCATGAAGCACGGGGGTGGCAGCATCATGTTGTGGGGGTGCTTTGCTGCAGGAGGGACTGGTGCACTTCACAAAATACATGGCATCATGAGGGAGGAAAATTATGTGGATATCTTGAAGCAACATCTCAAGACATCAGTCAGGAAGTTCAATTTTGGTCGCAAATGGGTCTTCCAAATGGGCAATGACCCCAAGCAAACTTGCAAAGTTGTGGCAAAATGGCTAGAGGACAACAATGTCAAGGTATTGGAGTGGCCATCACAAAGCCTTCACCTCAATCCCATTGAAAAATTGTGGGAAGAACTGAAAAAGCTTGTGCGAGCAAGCAAAACGTTTGACCCAAGTTAAACATTTTAAAGGCAATGCTACCAAATACTAATTGAGTGTTTGTAAACTTCTGACCCACTGGGAATGTGATGAAAGAAATAAAAGCTGAAATAAATCATTCTCTCTACTATTATTCTGACATTTCACATTCCTAAAATAAAGTGGTGATCTTAACTGACCTAAGACAGGGAATTTTTACTAGGATTAAATGTCAGGAATTGTGAAAGACTGAGTTTAAATGTATTTGGCTAAGGTGCATGTAAACCTTCGACTTCAACTGTGTGTGTGTGTGTGTGTGTGTGTGTGTGTGTGTGTGTGTGCGTGTGCGTGTGCGTGTGTGTGTGTGTGTGTGTGTGTGTGTGTGTGTGTGTGTGTGTGTGTGTGCGTGTGCGTGTGTGTGTGCGTGTGTGTGGTGCGTGCGTGTGTGTGTGATACACTCGTCTCTTCAGTAGGAGGTCGGACCCTGTAATTACATTCACAGAGAAAAGGTTGGCGAGAGCCACTGATTACCAGACAGAAATAAACCTGCACACACACCCACATCCTGTCAATCTCTTCCCTCCTTCCTGCTTACCCACATCCTATCAATCTCTTCCCTCCTTACTGCTAACACACATCCTATCAATCTCATGCTTCCTTCCCATCCTCCTTCTCCTCCCTTTCTCACCTAGGCTGTAGTTACACACACCTCACAAAGTCATCCTCTTTCTCCTCCCTTTCTCCCCTAGGCTGTTGTTACACACACCTCACAAAGTCATCCTCCTTCTCCTCCCTTTCTCACCTAGGCTGTAGTTACACACACCTCACAAAGTCATCCTCCTTCTCCTCCCTTTCTCACCTAGGCTGTAGTTACACACACCTCACAAAGTCATCCTTCTCCTCCCTTTCTCACCTAGGCTGTAGTTACACACACCTCACAACGTCATCCTCCTTCTCCTCCCTTTCTCACCTAGGCTGTAGTTACACACACCTCACAAAGTCATCCTCCTTCTCCTCCCTTTCTCACCTAGGCTGTAGTTACACACACCTCACAAAGTCATCCTCCTGCTCCCTTTCTCACCTAGGCTGTAGTTACACACACCTCACAAAGTCATCCTCCTTCTGCTCCCTCTCGTCCAACCTCTAACTATTTGTTGTTCTCTCCTTTCTCTCCTCCTCCTCATCCCTCTTTCCCTTGAGACGGCGAGGGTCTGACATTTCCACTCAACAGTGGTGGGAGCTCCTACCTGACATTTTGCTGTCCAAAGCGAAATCCCTCGTCCCCTTTCTCCCATCTCTTCAACCCACTCCTTCTTCTCCTCTCCCTTCTCTCCCTTCGCTCTTTCCACTAAGACTCATTAAAGCAAGCCATTTAAGACACTGGGTTTAGTAACCTTTTACATCTCTCCATCCCTCCTCTCTCTCCTCCACCACAGACAGTAATGACCTGCCTCTCCTCTCCTCTCCTCTCCTCTCCTCTCCTCTCCTCTCCTCTCCTCTCCTCTCCTCTCCTCTCCTCTCCTCTCCCCTCCTCCCCTCTCTTCCCCTTTCATCTCTACTCCTTTCCTCTCCTCCCCTCTCCTCTCTTCTCCTCTCCTCCCTCTTCTCCTTTCCTCTCCTCACCTCCCCTCTCCTCCCCTCTCCCCCCCTTTCCTCTCCTGTCTTCTCCTCTCCTCCCTCTCTTCTCCTTTCCTCCCCTCCCCTCTCCTCCCCTTTCCTCTCCTCCCCTCTCTTCTCTTCTCCTCTCCTCTTCTCTCCTCCCTCTTCTCCTTTCCTCTCCTCGCCTCCCCTCTCCCCCCCTTTCCTCTCCAGTCTTCTCCTCTCCTCCCTCTCTTCTCCTTTCCTCACCTCCCCTCTCCTCCCCTTTCCTCTCCTCTCCTCTCCTCCCTCTCTTCTCCTTTCCTTTCCAATCTGCTTGATTGGCCCTTGTCTTCTGATGAGTCAATCAGCTGTCTGACAAGGCTACCCACCCCCTCTGCCCCCCAAATCGGATACAATAACAGAAAAGGTCAAGTTCAGAAAACAGCAGGAAACCAAGCAACCCTGTAGGTTGTAAACATAGAAAATGTTGCTATGTGTTATTATGGAACATTTGCTAAAAATATCCCGAACTGTGGAAATCATGTTTTTCATTCTATTTGAAAATATTTGGATGAAAACAGTTCACAGTAGGTTGACTCAAGTACAGTATGCTAAAATGACTCGAGTACAGTACGCTAAATGACTCGAGCACAGTATGCTAAAATGACTCGAATACAGTATGCTAAAATGACTCAAGTACAGTATGCTAAAATGACTTGAGTACAGTATGCTAAAATGACTCAAGTACAGTATGCTAAAATTACTCGAGTACAGTGTGCTAAAATGACTTGAGTACAGTATGCTAAAATGACTTGAGTACAGTATGCTAAAATGACTCATGTACAGTATGCTAAAATGACTCGAGTACAGTATGCTAAAATGACTCGAGTACAGTATGCTAAAATGACTCGAGTACAGTATGCTAAAATGACTCAAGTACAGTATGCTAAAATGACTCGAGTACAGTATGCTAAAATGACTCGAGTACAGTATGCTAAATGACTCGTACAGTATGCTAAAATTCTTGCCAGGAAGCTAATCCTGAAGATGGATGCTGTACCATCATTAACAGTGGGTCTTGCCCCAGAGCTGACCATAATGTAAGAGTGTGATGAGTCTGACACTGTGACTCTTTTGACTTTGTGAACGGTATATTTTTCTTAACAAACCTGATAGTCACTAAATGGCTTTTTAGTTTTTCTGTCCTTTATGTTGAGTCAGACAACTGACAGCACACAGCCGACACAAAGGAACGCTGTCCACAAAAGGAGTTGTGGTGTGTATGGGGTTTGTAAATTTAAACCCTGAAAATATTTTTCTGCTATTCCATTGTGTGGGTTGTTGTCTTACAGTTGATTTAGCGTGTGTCGTTGGGGCTAATCTCTTTCCATCTCCTTTTGTCTTTCCACGATTATCAAGCTGTAATGATTCAACATCTACTCTGTCTGCACAGCTTCGCAGGCAAACACCACAGCAGGAATGCTGTCATACAAAATCTGCTTTCCCAAAGCAAAGAAGGGGGGGGGATACGCTGTGAAGACAGACCCAACAAAACTGTAAGTCACAGTTCTTCATGTGTTATTAATTAAATCAATTGAACATTTCAGGCACACAAAAATTAAAAATACAAATATTGAAAAGTTTCATAAAAAGTACACAACCAAAAACACCAGAAAACATTTTAAAAACACCAGAAAACATTTAAAAAACACACCAGAGAACATAAAACAAACATTGTAGAATGAGTCGATCACTCCATCAACGAATTACTAGCGTCATAACTCAGAAGAGTAAATAAAAACATTTCCCTTTTCAAAAACATTACAGAATACATAGAAAGGCTCCTGGATCTCCTCTTCAACGAGCCTAGTGGGTGACTGAAGCCTCTTCAACAAGGTCCACCTTGATCCATCGCCGTATGTAGGGAAACTTTTATTTATAAAGCCCTTTTTACATCATCAGATGTCACAAAGTGCTGTACAGAAACCCAGCCTAAAACCCCAAACAGCAAGCAATGTAGATGGTAGAAGGACAGTGTCTAGGAAAAACCTAGTGGGTGATGAAGCCTAGAGGGTCACTGAAGCCTGCTTGTACATGGGTCCCCCTCCTCTCCCTTCCCCATCAATCTCTGTAGTTGTTTGCATTTCCTGAAGCCTAATTCATTTGCTTTTACATTGTATGATATCACCTTGTGTTACTTTATATAGTTTTATTCAAGTGTTCGGACGGGAAATGTCGTACGAATCACTGGGGTCTTACACACTGTAGGGTGCCTGTGTGTTAGGCTTATGGCTCTCACCATTATCTCTCACCTTTATGTTGATCAATATTTTGGCTATGTTGGCCTATTGTAAATCATCAAATAAAATGTCTTATTATACAATTCTGAACATATTGTCATTTATCATGCCAATGCAGAGGCACCAATACATTGTCCGGCACTGGTATTGTAGGCTGTTTTCATGTACATTCCCTTATGTCTGAGCTTCTAAAATGACTCCGGCTTTACTAATTATTGTCAAGAAGTGTATCAGTGAAGTGTATTCTGTAATTAGTTACACATCAATAGAAATTCAGTCATGTATTGCTGCTGTTTTGTCTGATATCCAACCGTCCATGACGAGCTCTGTTGACCACGAGAGCATTTTTGCAGAGAAAAAAGGAGTTGAGGCATACTATTTAGACTCGGAATGATATGGCCTATTGTTTACCCTGTTAACTGGAAAAACATCCACAAGGGGGTTTCAAAGAGCTGTCAGTCAAGGCTACTTCATGAATATAAGCTCCCCGCCCAACCAGTCTGTTCTTTCAGGCTTCCTGATAGTTAGAAATGAGAGAAAATGTAACATGTCTTCAAATCTGAGCATTTTGATCATTCAAAGACTATTGTTTTACTTGGGAAACGGAATCACTGATCACCGAGGGACCTTTTACGCTCTAAGAACAAATTGTTTTAAGATGTTCATACGTTGGGTCATTTAGCTATTTGATTTGGAATTTTAGGACCCCTGTAGGTACAAAATAATATATACTGAACAAAAAATATAAACGCAACATGTAACAATTTCTAAGATTTTACTGAGTTACAGTTTATATAAGGAAATCAATCAATTTCCATACATACATACATTCAATTAGGCCCTAATGTATGGATTTCACATGATGGGGAACACAGATAGTAATGTATGGATTTCACATGATGGGGAACACATATAGTAATGTATGGATTTCACATGACGGGGAACACAGATAATAATGTATGGATTTCACATGACGGGGAACACAGATAGTAATGTATGGATTTCGAATGACGGGGAACACAGATAGTAATGTATGGATTTCACATGACTGGGAACACAGATAGTAATGTATGGATTTCACATGATGGGGAACACAGATAGTAATGTATGCATTTCACATGACGGGGAACACAGATAATGATGTATGGATTTCACATGACGGGGAACACAGATAGTAATGTATGGATTTCACATGACTGGGAACACAGAGAGTAATGTATGGATTTCACATGACGGGGAACACAGATAATGATGTATGGATTTCACATGACGGGGAACACAGATAGTAATGTATGGATTTCACATGACGGGGAACACAGATAATGATGTATGGATTTCACATGACGGGGAACACAGATAGTAATGTATGGATTTCACATGACTGGGAACACAGAGAGTAATGTATGGATTTCACATGACGGGGAACACAGATAATGATGTATGGATTTCACATGACGGGGAACACAGATAGTAATGTATGGATTTCACATGACTGGGAACACAGAGAGTAATGTATGGATTTCACATGACGGGGAACACAGATAGTAATGTATGGATTTCACATGATGGGGAACACAGATAATAATGAATGGAATTCACATGACGGGGAACACAGATAGTAATGTATGGATTTCAAATGAGGGGGAACAAAGATAGTAATGTATGGATTTCACATGACGGGGAACACAGATAGTAATGTATGGATTTCACATGACGGGGAACACAGATAGTAATGTATGGATTTCACATGACGGGGAACACAGATAGTAATGTATGGATTTCACATGACGGGGAACACAGATAGTAATGTATGGATTTCACATGACGGGGAACACAGATAGTAATGTATGGATTTCACATGATGGGGAACACAGATAGTAATGTATGCATTTCACATGACGGGGAACACAGATAATGATGTATGGATTTCACATGACGGGGAACACAGATAGTAATGTATGGATTTCACATGACTGGGAACACAGAGAGTAATGTATGGATTTCACATGACGGGGAACACAGATAATGATGTATGGATTTCACATGACGGGGAACACAGATAGTAATGTATGGATTTCACATGACGGGGAACACAGATAATGATGTATGGATTTCACATGACGGGGAACACAGATAGTAATGTATGGATTTCACATGACTGGGAACACAGAGAGTAATGTATGGATTTCACATGACGGGGAACACAGATAATGATGTATGGATTTCACATGACGGGGAACACAGATAGTAATGTATGGATTTCACATGACTGGGAACACAGAGAGTAATGTATGGATTTCACATGACGGGGAACACAGATAGTAATGTATGGATTTCACATGATGGGGAACACAGATAATAATGAATGGAATTCACATGACGGGGAACACAGATAGTAATGTATGGATTTCAAATGAGGGGGAACAAAGATAGTAATGTATGGATTTCACATGACGGGGAACACAGATAGTAATGTATGGATTTCACATGACGGGGAACACAGATAGTAATGTATGGATTTCACATGATGGGGAACACAGATAATGATGTATGGATTTCACATGACGGGGAACACAGATAATAATGTATGGATTTCACATGACGGGAAACACAGATAATAATGTATGGATTTCACATGACGGGGAACACAGATTATGTATGGATTTCACATGACACGGAACACAGATAATGTATGGATTTCACATGACGGGGAACACAGATAATAATGTACGGATTTCACATGACGGGGAACACAGATAATGTATGGATTTCACATGACGGGGAACACAGATAATGATGTATGTATTTCGCATGACGGGGAACACAGATAATTATGTATGGATTTCACATGACGGAACGACATTTATTGGATATTTCAAACTTTTTTAAGTATCTCGGACCTGCCTGGTGTGTTCCTTGTTCTTCATGATGCTCTCTGCGCTTTTAACAGACCTCTGAGACTATCACAGTGCAGGTGCATTTATACGGAGACTTGATTACACACAGGTGGATTGTATTTATCATCATTAGTCATTTAGGTCAACATTGGATCATTCAGAGATCCTCACTGAACTTCTGGAGAGAGTTTGCTGCACTGAAAGTAAAGGGGCTGAATAATTTTGCACGCCCAATTTTCCAGTTTTTGATTTGTTAAAAAAGTTTGAAATATCCAATAAATGTCGTTCCACTTCATGATTGTGTCCCACTTGTTGTTGATTCTTCACAAAAAAATACAGTTTTATATCTTTATGTTTGAAGCCTGAAATGTGGCAAAAGGTCGCAAAGTTCAAGGGGGCCGAATACTTTCGCAAGGCACTGTATGTATGTGTATATATATATATATATATATATATATATACATATATATATATATATATATATATATATGTATATATGTATATATGTATGTATGTATATATATATATATATATATATATATATATATATATATATATATATATATATATATATATATATATATATATATATATATATATATATATATGTGCCCTCCCTGGTGCAGACTGACCAGCACTCCCTGGTGCAGACTGACCAGCCCTCCTTGGTGCAGACTGACCAGCCCTCCTTGGTGCAGACCGACCAGCCATCCCTGGTGCAGACCGACCAGCCCTCCCTGGTGCAGACCGACCAGCCATCCCTGGTGCAGACCGACCAGCCATCCCTGGTGCAGACCGACCAGCCCTGGGAAAGAGGAAGCCATTAATGTTCCTGTGTGTACTGTGGAACAACTCCAATAGGAAACTACAGTAGGAAACCCTTAGAGAATATTCAACACAGTCAAAGTACAACACTCAACTCACCGTCTGGTTCTCTTAATAACCCAGGTCTCTTCCTGTTGGTCATCCTATACAGATCATGCGTTTGTGTCCAAGCATGTCAATATCTGCATCTTTGGCCTTCTATTCAATCCGTATCGCCGGAAGTTCAGCGTTACAGCGTGATTTAAATGTAATTAAAAGCAATGTTTCCGCGTCAGCGCTGCAGATGGAATAGAGCCCTACGTAAACTATGGCGCTGGGGGCATTTGAATACAGTAGTGTACAGGGTAGTGTTTTCATTGCTTCCCATGACCCTGTTTCCATCCTTGTGGAATACAGTACCCATCACTATACTGTAGCAGCCAGCCTGGGTAGTACACCTGTAGATCATTAGGCATGCCTTAATGGGTGCCCGAAGGCCTAGTTTCCTTGGAAAGTTAAAATTCAAATGAATGGCACCAACAGATGTGGCAGCTCTGCTTTTATCTCCGAGGCAACTTGGCAGTATTTTTATTTTTTGTGTTTTATTTCTTACAATATTAGCCCAGAATGTTTTTGTTGTGTTATTACATAAAGTCGGGAAATAACTTTTAGATATCCGAGTGGCGGTAAATCACCAGTATTACGACCAGGAATACGACTTTCTTGAATTGGATTCTTCGTTCGTACCCCCCAGGACAATTGAACTTATCCCAGAGTATTTTCCACGTCTTCACCTGCGGAGAAGAGGTATTCCTAGTGGACTTCTAGTCCGACTCAGGAGGCGGGCACACCATCCACCACTTCCGAGTATATAACTCGCTAATTAATGTTCAGTCTCTGGACAATAAAGTCAACGAGCTCAGGGCGAGGATCTCCTTCCAGAGAGACATCAGAGACTGTTAAATACTCTGTTTTACGGAATCAGGACTCCCTCTGGATATACTGTCCATCCATACAGACAGCTAGGATCTCAGTTCATCAGGCAGACAGGAATAAAGTCGTCTCTCCGGGAAGAAGAAAGGTGCTTTATGATTAACTACTCATGGTGTGATTGTGATAACGTACAGAAATGTAACTCCTTTTGTTCACCCGACCAAGAACACCTCACAATAAAATGCCATAGTCATAGGTCATAGTCACAGCCATGTATATTCCCCCTCAAGCCGATACCACGATGGCCGTCAAGGAACTACACTCGATTTTATGCAAACTGGAAACCACATATCCTGAGGCCGCATTTATTGTAGCTGGGGATTTTAACAAAGCAAATTTGAGAAAAACGCTACCCAAGTTCTATCAACACATTGACTACAGTACCCGATTAGGGAAAACACTGGATCACTGCTACTCGCCTTTTCGAGATGCCTACAAGGCCCTCCGCCGCCCTCCCTCCAGTGGAATTTAACGGCTCAGACATGAGACGTATGTGGCAGGGTCTACAGACAATCAAGGTTTACAAGGGAAAACCAGCCACGTCATGAACACCAATGTCTTTCTCCCAGACAAGCTAAACACCTTCCTCGCCCACTTTGAGGATAACACAGTGACACCGTCCCGGCCCGCTCCCAAGGACTGTGGGCTCTCATTCTCCATGGCCAACATTTAAGCGTGTTAACCCTCGCAAGGCTGCCGGCCAAGATGGCATCCCTAGCCGTGTCCTCAGAGCAGACCAGCTGGAGTGTTTATCCCTGTCTGCTGTGCCCACGTGCTTCAAGATGTGTACAGGAACAATGGTGAACAAGAAAGCAAAGGTGACTTAACTAAATGACTATCACCCCGTAGCACACACTTCTGTCATCATGAAGTGCAATTGCGCCTCTTCAACCTCAGGAGGCTGACAAAATTCAGCTTAGCTCCTAAGACCCTCAAAAACTTTTACAGATGCAAAATTGAGACAATCCTGTTGGGCTGTATCACCGCCTGGTACGTCAACCGCCCTCCGGGACACCTACACCACCCGATGTCACAGCAAGGCCAAAAAGATCATCAAGGATATCAACCAGCCGAGCCACGGCCTGTTCACCCAGCTTTCATCTAGAAGGCAAGGTGTCACGTTCTGACCTCTATTTCTGTTGTTTTGTATTTATTTAGTATGGTCAGGGCGTGAGTTGGGTGGGCAGTCTATGTTTGTTTTTCTATGTTTTGGGGCATTTCTATGTTTTCGGCCTAGTATGGTTCTCAATCAGAGGCAGGTGTCATTAGTTGTCTCTGATTGAGAATCATACTTAGGTAGCCTGGGTTTCACTGTGTGTTTGTGGGTGATTGTTCCTGTCACTGTGTTTGTTGTCACAGGATAGGACTCTTTTGCGTTTTCACATTTCTTGTTTTTGTTAGTTTGTTCATGTGTAGTGATTTATTAAAACATGAATAACCACCACGCTGCGCTTTGGTCCGCTTCTCTTCCTCCTACAGACGAACGCCCTTACAGAATCACCCACCACAACAGGACCAAGCAGCGTGTCAACAGGCAGGAGCAGCAGGAGAAGCAACAGCGGCAGCAGGAGATACGTAGTAAGGAATTCTGGACATGGGAGGAAATCCTCGACGGGAGAGGACCCTGGGCTAAGCCAGGAGAATATTGCCGCCCCAAGGCCGAGCTGGAGGCAGCAAAAGCAGAGAGGCGGCATTATGAGGAACTAGCACGGCAGAGCGGATGGAAGCCCGAGAGTCACCCCCCAAAATTTCTTGGGGGGGGGCACAGGGGGAGTGTGGCAGAGTCAGGAGTCAGACCTGAGCCAACTCCCCCCGTTTATCGTGAGGAGCCAAGGAGGAGCTCAGAACCAGAGCTGGTGTTGGAGGTGAGCGAAGCAGAGACTGTGAAGGAGTTAATGGGGAAATTGGAGGAGAGTGATATGAGGGACTTGCTGGTTTGGTGCATGAGGCACGACATTCGCCCGACGGAGCGTGTCAGGGATTTAATGGCACCGGGGTCAGCTCTCCATACTCATCCTGAGGTGCGTGCGAGGGGTCTGGTGAAGACTGTGCCAGCCTCACGCACCAGGCCTCCTGTGCATCTCCCTAGCCTTGCACGTCCTGTGCCATCTCAGCACTACAGTGCTCCTAGCAGTGCTAACTGTGGCGGGCGTGGTGCTGGTCAGGCACCGTGTTATGCAGTTGTGCGCACGGTGTCCCCAGTACGCGTGCTTAGCCCGGTGCGCTACATCCCAGCTCCCCGCATCTGCCGGGCTAGGGTGAAGATCCAGCCAGGGCGGTTGGTGCCAGCCCTGCTCTCAAGATCTCCAGTACGCCTTCACGGCCCGGTCTATCCGTCACCACCTCCACGCACCAGCCCTCCGGTGGCAGCCCCCCGTACCAGGCTGTCTCTCCGGCCCATCCTTACAGGGGCTTCCTCCTCTCCAGCGCTGCCGGAGCCTCCCACCTGTCCGGCGCCTCTGCCGGAGCCTCTCGCCTGTCCGGCGCCGCTGCCGGAGCCTCCCGCCTGTCCGGCGCCGCTGCCGGAGCCTCCCGCCTGTCCGGCGCCTCTGCCGGAGCCTCCCGCCTGTCCGGCGCCGCTGCCGGAGCCTCCCGCCTGTCCGGCGCCTCTGCCGGAGCCTCCCGCCTGTCCGGCGCCTCTGACGGAGCCTCCCGTCTGTCCGGCGCCTCTGCCGGAGCCTCCCGTCTGTCCGGCGCCTCTGCCGGAGCCTCCCGCCTGTCCGGCGCCGCTGCCGGAGCCTCCCGCCTGTCCGGCGCCGCTGCCGGAGCCTCCCGCCTGTCCGGCGCCGCTGCCGGAGTCTCCCGCCTCTCCGGCGCTACCAGGGCCTTCCTCTTCTCCAGCGTTGCCGGAGCTTCCCGTCTGCCCAGCGCCAGCTGAGCTTCCCGTCTGCCCAGCGCCAGCTGAGCTTCCCGTCTGCCCAGCGCCAGCTGAGCTTCCCGTCTGCCCAGCGCCAGCTGAGCTTCCCGTCTGCCCAGCGGCGCCAGCGACGTCCGTCTGCCCAGCGCCGCCAGCGCCGCCCGTCTGCCCAGCGCCGCCAGCGCCGCCCGTCTGCCCAGCGCCGCCAGCGCCGCCCGTCTGCCAGGAGCCGCCAGTGCCGCCCGTCTGCCAGGGGCCGCCAGTGCCGCCCGTCAGCCAGGGGCCGCCAGTGCCGCCCGTCAGCCAGGGGCCGCCAGTGCCGCCCGTCAGCCAGGGGCCGCCAGTGCCGCCCGTCAGCCAGGGGCCGCCAGTGCCGCCAGTCAGCCAGGGGCCGCCAGTGCCGCCAGTCAGCCAGGGGCCGCCAGTAAGCCAGGGGCCGCCAGTGCCGTCAGTCAGCCAGGGGCCGCCCGAGCAGCTGCCCCTCTGTCCAGAGCAGCTGTCGCCCCTCTGTCCCAAGCTGCTGCCGCCCCTCTGTCCCGAGCAGCTGTCCCTCTGTCCCGAGCAGCTGCCCCTCTGTCCCGAGCAGCTGCCGCCCCTCTGTCCCGAGCTGCTATCGCCCCTCTGTCCCGAGCAGCTGCCCCTCTGTCCCGAGCAGTTGTCCCTCTGTCCCGAGCAGCTGCTTCACCTCTGTCCCGAGCTGCCCCTCTGTCCCGAGCAGCCCCTCTGTCCAGTGGGGTCATTGAGAGGGGTGGCCATGGTGAGTAAGCCAGGGAGGCGGACAATAAGGCGGACTAAGACAATGGTAAAGTGGGGTCCGCGTCCCGCGCCAGAGCCGCCCCCGCGGACAGACGCCCACCCAGACCCTCCCCTATAGGTCAAGGTTTTGCGGCCGGAGTCCGCACCTTTGGGGGGGGGGGGTACTGTCACGTTCTGACCTCTATTTCTGTTGTTTTGTATTTATTTAGTATGGTCAGGGCGTGAGTTGGGTGGGCAGTCTATGTTTGTTTTTCTATGTTTTGGGGCATTTCTATGTTTTCGGCCTAGTATGGTTCTCAATCAGAGGCAGGTGTCATTAGTTGTCTCTGATTGAGAATCATACTTAGGTAGCCTGGGTTTCACTGTGTGTTTGTGGGTGATTGTTCCTGTCACTGTGTTTGTTGTCACAGGATAGGACTGTTTTGCGTTTTCACATTTCTTGTTTTTGTTAGTTTGTTCATGTGTAGTGATTTATTAAAACATGAATAACCACCACGCTGCGCTTTGGTCCGCTTCTCTTCCTCCTACAGACGAACGCCCTTACACAAGGTCAGTACAGGTGCATCAAAGCTGGGACCGAGAGACCGAAAATCAGCTTCTATCTCAAGGCCATCAGACTGTTAAATAGCCGTTACTAGCCTGCCACCAACCCAGTTACTCAACCCTGCACTTTAGAGGCTGCTGCCCTATATACATAGACATGGAATCACTGGTCACTTTAATAATGGAACACTAGTCACTTTAATAATGTTTACATAGTGCTTTACTCATCTCATATGTATATACTGTATTCTATTCTACTGTATTTTAGTCAATGCCACTCTGACATTGCTCATCCTAATATTTATATATTTCTTAGTTCCATTATTTTACTTTTAGATTTGTGTAAGTTTGTGAATTGTTTTATACTACTGCACTGTTGGAGCCGGGAACACAAACATTTCACTACACCCGCAATAACATCTGCTAAATATGTGTATGTGACCAATAACATCTGATAAATATGTGTATGTGACCAATAACATCTACTAAATATGTGTATGTGACCAATAACATCTGATAAATATGTGTATGTGACCAATAACATCTACTAAATATGTGTATGTGACCAATAACATCTGATAAATATGTGTATGTGACCAATAACATCTACTAACCATGTGTATGTGACCAATAACATCTACTAACCATGTGTATGTGACCAATAACATCTGCTAAATATGTGTATGTGACCAATAACATCTACTAAATATGTGTATGTGACCAATAACATCTACTAAATATGTGTATGTGACCAATAACATCTGCTAAATATGTGTATGTGACCAATAACATCTACTAACCATGTGTATGTGACCAATAACATCTACTAAACATGTGTATGTGACCAATAACATCTACTAAATATGTGTATGTGACCAATAACATCTACTAACCATGTGTATGTGACCAATAACATCTACTAACCATGTGTATGTGACCAATAACATCTGATAACCATGTGTATGTGACCAATAACATCTGTTAAATATGTGTATGTGACCAATAACATCTGATAACCATGTGTATGTGACCAATAACATCTGCTAAATATGTGTATGTGACCAATAACATCTACTAACCATGTGTATGTGACCAATAACATCTACTAACCATGTGTATGTGACCAATAACATCTGCTAAATATGTGTATGTGACCAATAACATCTGCTAAATATGTGTATGTGACCAATAACATCTGCTAAATATGTGTATGTGACCAATAACATCTGATAACCATGTGTATGTGACCAATAACATCTGCTAAATATGTGTATGTGACCAATAACATCTACTAACCATGTGTATGTGACCAATAACATCTACTAACCATGTGTATGTGACCAATAACATCTGCTAAATATGTGTATGTGACCAATAACATCTGCTAAATATGTGTATGTGACCAATAACATCTACTAAATATGTGTATGTGACCAATAACATCTGCTAAATATGTGTATGTGACCAATAACATCTGCTAAATATGTGTATGTGACCAATAACATCTACTAACCATGTGTATGTGACCAATAACATCTACTAAATATGTGTATGTGACCAATAACATCTACTAAATATGTGTATGTGACCAATAACATCTACTAAACATGTGTATGTGACCAATAACATCTGATAACCATGTGTATGTGACCAATAACATCTGCTAAATATGTGTATGTGACCAATAACATCTGATAACCATGTGTATGTGACCAATAACATCTGTTAAATATGTGTATGTGACCAATAACATCTGATAACCATGTGTATGTGACCAATAACATCTGTTAAATATGTGTATGTGACCAATAACATCTACTAAATATGTGTATGTGACCAATAACATCTGATAACCATGTGTATGTGACCAATAACATCTACTAAATATGTGTATGTGACCAATAACATCTGATAACCATGTGTATGTGACCAATACCATCTACTAACCATGTGTATGTGACCAATAACATCTGCTAAATATGTGTATGTGACCAATAACATCTACTAAACATGTGTATGTGACCAATAACATCTACTAAATATGTGTATGTGACCAATAACATCTACTAAACATGTGTATGTGACCAATAACATCTGTTAAATATGTGTATGTGACCAATAACATCTACTAAATATGTGTATGTGACCAATACAATTGTATTTGATTTGACTGGCGTGACTATTTTGTCTGAACGCCAAGCATCATATAACAGACAGAGAGTTGGAGCTGACCGTGTCTGAATGTAACAGACTAGACTGTCTGAACACCCAGAGGATGACTGGGAGACCAGGGAAGGACATAGCAGCTGTCGAGGAGTCCAAAAAGGAGATGTTCTAGTGTTCCATAGGGGGGGGGGGGGCAGCGTAGCCTAGTGGTTAGAGTGTTGGACTAGCAAGCTGACAAGGTACAAATCTGTCGTTCTGCCCCTGAACAAGGCAGTTAACCCACTGTTCCTAGACCGTCATTGAAAATAAGAATTTGTGCATAACTGACTTGCCTAGTTAAATGAAGGTAAAATACATTTTTAAAAAGAGAGAGTTTGGCAAGGGACAAGCCAACTGAGAGAACTGTGCAGTGGTAATGATGCACTTTACTTCCTCACGGGATTCCTTGTTTTTTTGGGGTTTTTTCATACTGCTTTGATGTTTATGAATCTTTATTGAAAACAAATGAAGGTCGCCCAGATGTAGCACTTAAAAAGTCATGTTTCTCATCGGTCAGATTCAGCTAGTGACCACAGGGTGGCAGTATAGGTCCAGTTTTCAAGTTTCAAGTTTTAATGTCACGTGGGCAAGTACAGTGAAATGCCATTCTTGCCAGCTCTTACCCCAACAATACAGTAATCACAATAACATTATATTACTTGGAAAAAAGACACACGAGAAATATGAGTAAGAAATACGAAATGCACAATAATGGAATACGTAAACATCCTATATACAGGAAACATTTTTGGGGATACTGGATAATGGAGGTAGATATGTTTAGGGGTAAGGTGACTATATTCAGGGTCAGTTCAGTACCATATTAACAATGTACAGGGATACTGGAGTGATGGAGGGAGATATGTATAGGGGTAAGGAGACAGGGATACTGGAGTGATGGAGGTAGATATGTATAGAGGGAAGGTGACAGGGAAACTGGAGTGATGGAGGTAGATATGTATAGAGGGAAGGTGACAGGGATACTGGAGTGATGGAGGTAGATATGTATAGAGGGAAGGTGACAGGGATACTGGAGTAATGGAGGTAGATATGTATAGAGGGAAGGTGACAGGGATACTGAGTGATGGAGGTAGATATGTATAGAGGGAAGGTGACAGGGATACTGGAGTGATGGAGGTAGATATGTATAGAGGGAAGGTGACAGGGATACTGGAGTGATGGAGGTAGATATGTATAGAGGGAAGGTGACTATATACAGGGTCAGTACCATATTAACAATGTACAGGGATACTGGAGTGATGGAGGTAGATATGTATAGAGGGAAGGTGACAGGGATACTGGAGTGATGGAGGTAGATATGTATAGAGGGAAGGTGACAGGGATACTGGAGTGATGGAGGTAGATATGTATAGAGGGAAGGTGACAGGGATACTGGAGTGATGGAGGTAGATATGTATAGAGGGAAGGTGACAGGGATACTGAGTGATGGAGGTAGATATGTATAGAGGGAAGGTGACAGGGATACTGGAGTGATGGAGGTAGATATGTATAGAGGGAAGGTGACAGGGATACTGGAGTGATGGAGGTAGATATGTATAGAGGGAAGGTGACAGGGATACTGGAGTGATGGAGGTAGATATGTATAGAGGGAAGGTGACAGGGATACTGGAGTGATGGAGGTAGATATGTATAGAGGGAAGGTGACAGGGATACTGGAGTGATGGAGGTAGATATGTATAGAGGGAAGGTGACAGGGATACTGGAGTGATGGAGGTAGATATGTATAGAGGGAAGGTGACAGGGATACTGGAGTGGTGGAGGTAGATATGTATAGAGGGAAGGTGACAGGGATACTGGAGTCATGGAGGTAGATATGTATAGAGGGAAGGTGACAGGGATACTGGAGTGATGGAGGTAGATATGTATAGAGGGAAGGTGACAGGGATACTGGAGTGATGGAGGTAGATATGTATAGAGGGAAGGTGACAGGGATACTGGAGTGATGGAGGTAGATATGTATAGAGGGAAGGTGACAGGGATACTGGAGTGATGGAGGTAGATATGTATAGAGGGAAGGTGACAGGGATACTGGAGTGATGGAGGTAGATATGTATAGAGGGAAGGTGACAGGGATACTGGAGTGATGGAGGTAGATATGTATAGAGGGAAGGTGACAGGGATACTGGAGTGATGGAGGTAGATATGTATAGAGGGAAGGTGACAGGGATACTGGAGTGATGGAGGTAGATATGTATAGAGGGAAGGTGACAGGGATACTGGAGTGATGGAGGTAGATATGTATAGAGGGAAGGTGACAGGGATACTGGAGTAATGGAGGTAGATATGTATAGAGGGAAGGTGACAGGGATACTGGAGTGATGGAGGTAGATATGTATAGAGGGAAGGTGACAACAAGATAAACAGAGTAGCAGCATCTTGTGCACATACATTTATAGTGACTCTACACACCCTCCACACACCCTATACACACCCTCCACACACCCTATACACACCCTCCACACACCCTATACACACCCTCTACACACCCTCTACACACCCTCTACACACCCTCTACACACCCTCTACACACCCTATACACACCCTATACACACCCTCCACACACCCTCTACACACCCTCTACACACCCTCTACACACCCTCTACACACCCTCTACACACCCTCTACACACCCTATACACACCCTCTACACACCCTCCACACACCCTCTACACACCCTCTACACACCCTCTACACACCCTCTACACACCCTCTACACACCCTATACACACCCTCTACACACCCTCCACACACCCTATACACACCCTCCACATACCCTATACACACCCTCTACACACCCTCCACACACCCTATACACACCCTCCACACACCCTCTACACACCCTCTACACACCCTCCACACACCCTATACACACCCTCCACACACCCTATACACACCCTCTACACACCCTCTACACACCCTCCACATACCCTATACACACCCTCCACACACCCTATACACACCCTCCACATACCCTATACACACCCTCCACACACCCTCTACACACCCTCTACACACCCACTCGGAGTGTAGTCACTATAAATGTATGTGCATATGATGTGTGAGTGAGTAGATGATCTGTGTGTGATGTGTGTGTGTGTGTGTGTATGTTGAAATGTGTGTTTGTGTGTGTGTGTTGAAGTGTGTGTGTGTGTGTGTGTGTGTGTGTGTGTGTGTGTGTGTGTGTGTGTGTGTGTTGAAGTGTGTGTGTGTGTGTGTGTGTTGAAGTGTGTGTGTGTGTTGAAGTGTGTGTGTGTGTGTGTGTGTGTGTGTGTGTGTGTGTGTGTGTGTGTGTGTGTGTGTGTGTGTGTGTGTGTGTGTGTGTGTGTGTGTGTGTGTGTTAAAGTGTGAGTGTGTGTGAAAAAAAAATGGAGAGATGTATTACCTACCTCACTTGCTTTGGCTGTTAACATGTTTCCCATGCCAATCAAGCCCATTGAATTGAATTGAATTGAGAGAACTGGGGATGAAGAGACAATGGAGAGAGAGAGAGCTGGAGAGACAAACGGAGAGAGAGAGAGAGAGAGAGAGAGAGAGAGAGAGAGAGAGAGAGAGAGACAGAGAGAGAGAGAGAGAGACAGAGAGAGACAGAGACAGAGTGAGAGAGACAGAGAGAGACAGAGAGAGAGAGAGAGAGAGAGACAGAGGTCATAATCAGATGAGCTCCTGCATTTTTCAGCATCTTCTTAATTTAAAAAAAATGGATTCAGAGTTAGATAAACTTCGATTTTTTTTGTCAGGAACATATACATGATGCTACCCTCTACAACATAACACTCCAACAAAAAACCTACAACCTGATTTTGGACAAAATTACTGAATCACCTGGAAGGTTTACAGCTACCAAAGATTATTATTCCAACACGATACAGCAAAATGCTCTGGAAAACAACAGAAACCTGAAAACACCATCCAACCTAGAACTGAGTGAGCCATGTTTAGTCTGAAGCTATATTTTATTTCTCGAAGCCAAGAAGAAAAATACATTGCATTGCTTTATAAAGACTAAATGCCAAATTAAGGCTGCCAAGCTTGATACCACTTCAATTTGCACTGACCTATCAAGTGAGTGGTGTCGTGTCTTTGGCTATGCTGGATGAAGTGATATGACATGCTATTCTATAAAATCCTTTCTCCGTAATTAATATTACCTGATTGAGCTAATCATGTAAATGCAATTAACTAGAGAGTCAGGGCACCACAAAATAATATTTATAGAGTTGTTATCTTCTGAATAAACTCTTAAAGACCTAGTAATATTTTACATCAATAGCAGTCAATATTAATCGTCACCTCAATTCAGTCTCATCTGAAAGTTGTAAATTATTCACGAACCCTGGCTAACAAGTTGAATCAGCAATACAAAATTGGGTTTAATTATTTATTTACTAAATAGCTAACTAATCAAACAGAATTACATATACACAGAATTAATTATACCTTGATTACAAATTATGTCATAAAGGAAAACGTCCCTAGCGGGCGGAACAGATATGTCAGCTGGTTACACAAAAGAAAAGGGCTGGGTTTGGGTGAAAGAGTGGGAAGACTGAGGAACAAAGGGCAAAGCTGTGCTGTCGTAAATACAGTATCTTATGCATTATATATTACCGCCCATTTGGAAAAGGAAAATGCAATAAATATTTACTCTGAGCTGTGCTTCGGTAGGTTGGTGGTAGATGGAAGGCCGTGTTGCCCAACCAAGTCCTTTAAAGAATGTCTCTGGTGGTAAATTGGATACGTTGTAGTAACGTCGTTTAGTGGTAGACGGGATACTCTGTCTGTTCTTTCCTAGCCTACGTTTGCAACTGCTGTTGCTAACTCAACGGCTAGGAGGTATCACTTCTGTAGTGAATAAGAGTTCAAAGTTCATACCATTCGCAACCAAAGCTCACGCTGAGGTTGGCTTCGTTCTGTAGTTATTATCTGAACCATTCTGACATCGGACCGTCGTCCTCACATCCTCGGAACAGGAGGTTACATTTTCGTCAAGGCTTTATATAGGAAGGGAGAAGGGTGTGTCTGAAAAGTTTTATAGCCCAGGTCTCTTCACAGGGGAGGGGGGGCACTGATTGAGCAGAGCCCTAACCTTATGAAAACGCAAATCTCTCATTTGGAAGCTAAAATTACATTTCATCTCTTCACCAATAATTTTATATTCAAACATTTAAATTGAACAACAATTCCATGTGACTCTGATAACTACAATGTGCAGACTTTCCACTGTAGAGTTTATGTCATCCTGTCATTGATGAGAATGTCTCAGATGACAACCGAACTGACATCATATTCGTTAAGTACCACCGCATATGTTCAATTGGTCGGTTTACCAGAATATAGTTCATTTCCTCCCACCTTCTGATGTTCACAGAATCTCTATGTTAACCAAGGGGTTTTCAAATGTCACATCAGTAGGGTAGAGAGAGGAAAAGGGGGGGAAGAGGTATTTATGACTGTCATAAACCCATCCCCAGGCCAACGTCATGACAGAGGTGTCAAAGCCCTTTAGCTCACCAATGGCAGGAGAGTTGCACAGTCTACTCCAACCAAATGGAGAGGCCTTAGAAGCTGCCTCCTGCTGTTCAGAGATAATTAAAATACAGTACCCTGTGCATGTAAAGAATGATAAGGCAAGAAAAAAAATAACAAAACATTGAAAATCAAGAGACACTTTTTGCTGATAAAAATGGGAACATCATCTTCCACACAAACCATCCCCTGGTACAGTGCTATATTAACACAATACCCCTCTGTTAAGAGGGGGGGTGTTAACGAGGGGTGGAAACTCAGGATACTAGACAACAAGAACTCTGAGTCAGCTAATATATATCTCTATACATCTGGAACAGTAAGGGCAAACCCAAACAGTTTCTTCTGGACTTTCACCAAATCAAAGAATTAGCCCAGCAGGAGAAGCTCTCCCTTGAGAAATATACCCCCCACCACAAGCGGGTCAGACCAGACCTCTTCATTACATAACCCCACAGACGAGAAACCCCAAGTGGAAAGTCAACCTCCCAGCACAGATTACTAACCCCTCATTGAAATGAAGGATACATTCAGCCAGCTGGAGGTAAAGGCAGGTGGAGCTGGAACAGCAAGTGATTACACTCCAGTCAGCACAGACCCAGACAACAGTCTAGCACAACAACACCCCCTTAACCAGACCCGGAGAGCTGGAGGTGGAGAGAGATATATCTGTACTCTGGACTGTAGTGAGACAACATCTACAAGAGAAAGAGCTGGAGCAAGAGAAGAACAGAGCACTAAAGAGGATCAGACTGCTGGAGGAGAGGTTGAGGGGGATGGCGTGTGACAGAGAGCATCCTACAAGAGAGGTGGCACCTCTGCAGAGACGCCAGAAGAACATCCCACCTCAGCTCCCGACAAGTCTTGACACCGCAGCAGAACAGTCCACACCAGACCCTGAGCATAGCGTTGACATCACAGCAGAACAGACAAATGAAGAACCCCAAGCCCAGGGGCTCTCACCCCCTCTGAGGCACCCTGATAGCAGCCCCCCCCCCCCCCCCCCACACCCACACCCACACCGAGGACATATACAAAACACAGATTGTACTCCTTATGGACTCAAATGGGAACTTTAAACAAGCAAACAAACATTTTCCCAAACATAGTGTGTCTAAATTCTGGTGTCCAAACACCCAGCGCGCCCTAGACCTTCTGTCTGAAGACCAACTAGGCTCACCCAGCCACATAATAATACACACATGCACAAACAACCTGAGAACACAGCAGGAAAGGGTGGCCACAGCACTGAAGGGAGTGAATGAAAAAGCTTCTTCTACTTTCCCCAATGCACAAGTGGTTATCTCCAACCTGCTACCATGAAAATAATTCCACCCTGCTACAATGAACAGACTTCCACCCTGCTACCATACATTGGGTAAACGCAAGTATTTCCCATGACTGTGTCTCAAAACCAAATGTTTTCCTGGCCCACCACTCCACCCTGGACTTGAACAGCCTCTTTGACCAGGTCCACCTCTACAAGGCAGCAGTACCCACCTTCGCCCGGACTCTAAAGGACATCGCTCTCAAACGTAGCTCCAACACTTCACACAGGAGCAACAAATCAATAGACACCCCACCCAGACCATTTGTGGAGTGGTTGACAACGAGTTTTAAAATCTCTAATCTAAGTGTATGTAAACTTCCGACTTCAACTGTATATACAGGGAGTACCAGAACCAGATCAATGTGGAGCTACATACAGGGAGTACCAGATCAATGTGGAGCTATATACAGGGAGTACCAGATCAATGTGGAGCTATATACAGGGAGTACCAGATCAATGTGGAGCTATATACAGGATGTACCAGTACCAGATCAATGTGGAGCTATATACAGGGAGTACCAGATCAATGTGGAGCTATATACAGGGAGTACCAGATCAATGTGGAGCTATATACAGGGAGTACCAGATCAATGTGGAGCTATATACAGGGAGTACCAGATCAATGTGGAGCTATATACAGGGAGTACCAGATCAATGTGGAGCTATATACAGGGAGTACCAGATCATTGTGGAGCTATATACAGGGAGTACCAGATCAATGTGGAGCTATATACAGGGAGTACCAGATCAATGTGGAGCTATATACAGGGAGTACCAGATCAATGTGGAGCTATATACAGGGAGTACTAGATCAATGTGGAGCTATATACAGGGAGTACCAGATCAATGTGGAGCTACATACAGGGAGTACCAGATCATTGTGGAGCTATATACAGGGAGTACCAGATCAATGTGGAGCTATATACAGGGAGTACCAGATCAATGTGGAGCTATATACAGGGAGTACTAGATCAATGTGGAGCTATATACAGGGAGTACCAGATCAATGTGGAGCTATATACAGGGAGTACCAGATCAATGTGGAGCTATATACAGGAAGTACCAGATCAATGTGGAGCTATATACAGGAAGTACCAGTACCAGATTAATGTGGAGCTATATACAGGGAGTACCAGATCAATGTGGAGCTATATACAGGGAGTACCAGATCAATGTGGAGCTATATACAGGGAGTACCAGTACCAGATCAATGTGGAGCTATATACAGGGAGTACCAGATCAATGTGGAGCTATGTACAGGGAGTACCAGATCAATGTGGAGCTATATACAGGGAGTACCAGATCAATGTGGAGCTATATACAGGGAGTATCAGTACCAGATCAATGTGGAGCTATATACAGGGAGTACCAGATCAATGTGGAGCTATATACAGGGAGTATCAGTACCAGATCAATGTGGAGCTATATACAGGGAGTACCAGATCAATGTGGAGTTATATACAGGGAGTACCAGATCAATGTGGAGCTATATACAGGGAGAACCAGATCAATGTGGAGCTATATACAGGAAGTACCAGATTAATGTGGAGCTATATACAGGGAGTACCAGATCAATGTGGAGCTATATACAGGGAGTACCAGATCAATGTGGAGCTATATACAGGGAGTACCAGTACCAGATCAATGTGGAGCTATATACAGGGAGTACCAGATCAATGTGGAGCTATGTACAGGGAGTACTAGATCAATGTGGAGCTATATACAGGGAGTACCAGATCATTGTGGAGCTATATACAGGGAGTACCAGATCAATGTGGAGCTATATACAGGGAGTACCAGATCAATGTGGAGCTATATACAGGGAGTACCAGATCAATGTGGAGCTATATACAGGGAGTACCAGGTCAATGTGGAGCTATATACAGGGAGTACCAGATCATTGTGGAGCTATATACAGGGAGTCCCAGTACCAGATCAATGTGGAGCTATATACAGGGAGTACTAGATCAATGTGGAGCTATATACAGGGAGTACCAGATCAATGTGGAGCTATATACAGGGAGTACCAGATCAATGTGGAGCTATATACAGGAAGTACCAGATCAATGTGGAGCTATATACAGGAAGTACCAGTACCAGATTAATGTGGAGCTATATACAGGGAGTACCAGATCAATGTGGAGCTATATACAGGGAGTACCAGTACCAGATCAATGTGGAGCTATATACAGGGAGTGCCAGTATTAGATCAATGTGAAGAGCGAGGTACGATGTATTTGAGGTACATATGTACACACACACACACACACACACACACACACACACACACACACACACACACACACACACACACACACACACACACACACCCGGCCCCTCCCTCCCTCTGTTCTCCCCCTCTTTCAGAAGACCTCTGCATTTCCTGTTAGTCACAATAATGCAGCTCACTTCCTGGTTTTCACTTCCTAGTTCTCAGGCTGGCAAGGAAGGAACCTGAGGTCTGGTCACACGGTGCTCACTGCTCACCCTCACCTCCCCCCTCGCCTCCCTCTCCCCTCCCCCCTCGCCTCCCCTCTCCCCTCCCCCTCGCCTCCCCCCTCGCCTCCCTCTCCCCTCCCCCTTGCCTCCCCCCTCCCCTCCCCGTTCTCACCCGGCCAGGACAGCCTTCCCTCTCAGCCCACATAGACTCGCTTCTTCCACCTTCCCCCTACTCCGCCCTCCTGCTTTCCTCCTCTGCCTCCCCTGGCCAACAGAGCCTCCCCTCTCCTTTCTCTCCTCTCTTCTCTCTCCTATCTCGCCTCTCCTCTCTCCTCAATCTCTTCTCTCCTCTCTAACATAGACTTGTATTTCACCTTCCCATGCTACTCTTGCTCAGCAGCTCTTCCCTCCTCTGCTACCTCTCCCAGCCTCCCACAATAGTTCACATCTTCCTCACCTCCTCCCTTTGCCTCTTTCCTTCTCTCACCTTCCCTAGAGTGTTCACCTCCCCCACCTCCCTCTCTCCTTCCAAGCCCACACAGACTCACAGACTCTCCCATGCCTCCCCCACCTCCCTTTCTCATTCCAAGCCCACACAGACTCACAGCCTCCCTCTCTTCTTCTAAGTCCACACAGACTCACAGCCTCTCCCATGCCTCCCCCACCTCCCTCTCTCATTCCAAGCCCACACAGACTCACAGCCTCCCTCTCTCCTTCCAAGCCCACACAGACTCACAGCCTCTCCCATGCCTCCCTCACCTCCCTCTCTCCTTCCAAGCCCACACAGACTAACAGCCTCTCCAATGCCTTCCACACCTCCCTCTCTCCTTCTCTAACCTTCCCCAGAATGTTCACCTCCACCACCTCCCTCTCTCCTTCCAAGACCACACAGTCTCACGCTGCGTGCTAGCGCCTCATTTAGGATGGAAAGAGCAGCTACTGTCCATGTCACAGCGTGAACACACAAACACACACACACACAAACACACAGTACCTTTTCTCACCATAGCAGGATGTGTCCCAGAAAGCGACGTCTCTGAGGTTATTTTTCCCATGTCACTCTGGAAGAGAAAAACATCACACACACACCATCACAAACACAAAGTTGAACTCCTCTACCTGTTGTTGTTTTGAGAACTATTCTGTTGAAGATGTTTTGAAGATGTGTTTTAAGTGTTTGCAGTAACCCTCAATATCAAATTTTATGGATTAAATGCCTGGTAAACAACAGGTGTAGACTAACAGTGACATGCTTCCTTACGGGCCCTTTAACAATACAGAGAGAGACAAGGAACAAGAGAGACAAGGACACAAGGAATAAATACACAATGAGTAATGATTACCAGGCTATTTACAATAAATATACAATGAGTAGCGATTACCAGGCTATATAAAATAAATACACAATGAGTAGCTGTTACCAGGCTATAGACAATAAATACACAATGAGTAGCGGTTACTAGGCTATATACAATAATACACAATGAGTAGCGATTACCAGGCTATATACAATAATACACAATGAGTAGCGATTACCTGGCTATAGACAATAAATACACAATGAGTAATGATTACCAGGCTATATACAGTAAATACACAATGAGTAACGATTACCTGGCTATAGACAATAAATACACAATGAGTAATGATTACCAGGCTATATACAATAAATACACAATGAGTAACGATTACCTGGCTATAGACAATAAATACACAATGAGTAACGATTACCAGGATATAGACAATAAATACACAATGAGTAACGATTACCAGGCTATAGACAATAAATACACAATGAGTAATGATTACCAGGCTATATACAGTAAATACACAATGAGTAACGATTACCTGGCTATAGACAATAAATACACAATGAGTAACGATTACCAGGCTATATACAATAAATATACAATATCCATATACACAGAGTACCAGTACTTAGTCCATGTCCAGGGGTACGAGGTAATAACTTGTCTATATACACAGAGTACCAGTACCGAGTCCATGTCCAGGGGTACGAGGTAATAACTTGTCTATATACACAGGGCACCAGTACTGAGTCCCTGTCCAGGGGTACGAGGTAATAACTTGTCTATATACACAGGGTACCAATACTGAGTTGATGTCCAGAGGTATGAGGTAATGACTTGTCTATATACACAGGGCACCAGTACCAAGTCGATGTGCGGGAGGTAATTGAGGTAGATATGTACGTATAGGTAGAGATAACTTGGCAACAGGGCAGGTTCAGGGCGGACGACTGAAGCCACGAAGCTGCAGTCTAAATGAAACGATCTTAACACAAAGCTGTATGAGGTAACGGGCAACAGCAACAGAGGCGCAAAGAGGAATGGACATGGGACGATGTATTGGACGGCAAAGGTTGCTACACATGGGAGGAGATCCTGGCGGGAAAGGATCGCCTTCCATGGGACCAGGTGGCTGTATGACACTTTAACTGTATGTTGTGGTTGACCCCACTAACCTCTGGTTGAATGTAATTGTAGTGGATGTGATTTTTTATTTTTTAAGACTGTGGGTTGTGTCCCCTGTAGCGCAGCCCTATTAGTGGGCTGTACCACAGTCTGTCTGTATTATTAACGAGAGCACCTTGTTAACCGCCTGGGATCAACCACACAACAACTGTTATTATGTTACTTTTAAACATACAAAAGTGTGTTCACACACACTCACAAACTACACACACACTTGATTTCCTCCCCACCACCGCCAAAATGCCCTCTGGGTAGTAAGGGCGCTCTGGTTACGTGCAACAATGGTGGCATTCAATATGAGGTATGGTTACTAGGCAACCACAAACCAACCGTGCTGGTATTGGATAACGCTTTGTTTCATAATTAATTAGTGATCATGAATAATTAATTAAGAAACGCCAACATATCACTTGTGCTGGTTTGGCCGTGGAACTACTTCAGAGTCTGATGGAGCAGAGGATAGAGGAGAGAGAGAGAGAGAGACAGAGAGAGAGAAAGAGACATAGAGAGGGAGGAGAGAGAGACAGAGAGAGAGGAGAGAGAGACAGAGAGAGAAAGAGAGAGAGAGAGGGGAGAGAGAGAGAGAGAGAGACAGAGACAGTAACAGAGGAGAGAGAGAGTGACAGAGACAGAGAGAGAGAAAGAGACAGAGAGAGAGAAGAGAGAGAGACAGAGAGAGACAGAGACAAAGAGAGAGATAGAGACAATAACAGAGGAGAGAGGAGAGAAAGAGAGAGACAGAGAGAGGAGAGAGAGACAGAGACAGAGAGACAGAGACAGAGAGAGACAGAGAGAGAGAGAGAGGAGAGAGAGACAGAGAGAGACAGAGACAGAGACAGAGAGAGAGATAGAGACAATAACAGAGGAGAGAGGAGAGAAAGAGAGAGACAGAGAGAGAGGAGAGAGAGACAGAGAGACAGAGAGACAGAGACAGAGAGAGACACAGAGAGAGAGAGAGAGACAGAGAGACAGAGAGAGAACACCAAATAATGCATGCAGAGCAGAATTAGGCCGATACCCACTAATTATCAAAATCCAGAAGAGAGCTGTTAAATTCTACAACCACCTAAAAGGAAGCGATTCACAAACCTTCCATAACAAAGCCATCACCTACAGAGAGATGAACCTGGAGAAGAGTCCCCTAAGCAAGCTGGTCCTGGAGCTCTGTTCCTACAGAGCCCCAGGACAGCAACACAATTAGACCCAACCAAATAATGAGAAAACAAAAAGATAATTACTTGACACATTGGAAAGAATTAACAAAAAAACAGAGCAAACTAGAATGCTATTTGGCCCTAAACAGAGAGTACACAGTGGCAGAATACCTGACCACTGTGACTGACCCAAAATTAAGGAAAGCTTTGACTATGTACAGACTCAGTGAGCATACCCTTGCTATTGAGAAAGGCCGCCGTAGGCAGACCTGGCTCTCAAGAGAAGACAGGCTATGTGCTCACTGCCCACAAAATGAGGTGGAAACTGAGCTGCACTTCCTAACCTCCTGCCCAATGTATGTCCATATTAGAGAAACATATTTCCCTCAGATTATACAGATCCAAAAAGAATAAGAAAACAAATCCAATTTTGATAAACTCCCATATATCTACTGGGTGAAATACCACAGTGTGCCATCAGAGCAGCAAGATATGTGACCTGTTGCCACGAGAAAAGGGCAACCAGTGAAGAACACACACCACTGTAAAGACAACCCATATTTATGCCTATTTATTTATTTATTTTCCCTTTCGTACTTCAACTATTTACTCATTGTTACAACACTGCACATAATAATATGACATTTGAAACGTTCGTTTAAAAACTTTTGAAGTGAATGTTTACTTTTAATTTCTGATTGTTGATTTCCCTTTTGTTTATTGTCTAATTCACTTGTTTTGTTTGTAAACATGCTGAATGATTCCCAATAATAAAGCCCTTTGAATTGAATTAAACTAAATTGAGAGAGTGAGACAGAAGAGAGAGAAAGAGAGAGGGGGGTGAGAGAAAGAGAGAGAAAGAGAGAGAGAGAGGGAGGGGGGGGGAGTGAGGGGAAGAGAGAGAAAGAGAGAGGGGGTGAGAGATTGAGAGAGAGAGAGAGAGAGAGAGAGTGAGATTGAAAGAGAGAGAGAGAGAGAGAGAGAGAGAGTGAGATTGAAAGAGAGAGAGAGAGAGAGAGAGGGGGAGTGAGGGGAAGAGAGAGAAAGAGAGAGGGGAAGAGAGAGAGAGAGAGAGAGAGAGAGAGAGAGTGAGAGAGAGAGAGAGAGAGAGAGAGGAGCCCGAGGTTGTCCCTGACAGACCGGCAGGTACCTAGCCCAACACTGTACATAGCAAGTAATGTAACATTTGAAATGTCTCTATACTTTTACATGCACACACACACACACACATATACACACAGGGGAGCGAGGGGGCGAGGAGGAAGAGGGGGGCGAGGGGGTGAGGAGGGTGAGGGGGCGAGGGGGTG